>NW_015094508.1:7791856-8058172 GCF_001431845.1 Calidris pugnax | reverse complement strand
ATGTTGGAAAATACGAGGTGTTCTGAACTTGGTGTAAAATCTTTGTATATTTGTGATCTGGTACTGCATTCTATAATAATGGGAGAGGGGTATAGTTTAAAGCTACTGAGACGCCTGAAAAGTCAAGAAGAATAAGGAGGAGATAGGCATCTAAAACGGGCCTGGAAACCTACCAGAGGGACGAAAGGTAAAAAGTACACGGCGAGGAAGACGTCTTACTTCATCAGAAATGACCACCGAAGACCACTAGAAGGGACTGGAATGTCGCCAGAATGACGCAATCTATGAAGCAATCCCTAATGAATATGTAATAAGAGGTGATGGGGTGACTATTGAATATGTATGAAATTGTATAATCGTGAGGGTATAAATTGTAAGTTGACACGGTTGTCGGCGAACCAGATTTGGGTGACTACCCCTGGTTCCCGGGCCCGCAAAATAAAGCACCGCATATAACTACCTTCCAGTGGTTATGTGTTTGTCACCGACACGTGGATGGAGCAATCAGATTAAAAAGTCCTTTTAAGCAATCTTATGCTTAACAGAATCTAGTTTTCTGATGTAGAATGGTATAATGAGACCGTAACTTGTTAGAAAGTAAAAAAAAAAAATTATAAAAATAAAAAAGAAATCTTGGATTATACTTAAATGTATGACTTGAACACTGGTACACAAATACAACAGAAGAAGAAAAACAGTAGGAAAAAACCAAACTCCAATAAAACATATTTGCTAACCTAGTCAATTATGCTGCAGTTTCCAAAAGTAGATAATACTTCTGTCAAAATCTAGAAGCATAGTTAGTTTAAGTATTACATGAAAATATCTGCAGTCACTCCATTTTTTGTTTCTATTTAAGGTAAAAAAATTGTTATAACATGGTTATACCAGTTTTATATAGTTACAGTTATACCAGTATTTCTCAATATATGAACAATGGATGTTAGGTGCTAGGGAGTGCAACGACTCTGGAAGTGGGTGACACTGGGGAACTGCAAGTGAGACAAAAAAGCCTCCTCCTGCAGCCACCAGAGACCCATGCCTGGTGATGAGTGAGGAAGCTGAAAGAGGTGCTAATTTACCGTGAATGGCACTTGGATTGTCAGAGCTGCACTGGTCTAAACAGTACTGCAGTTCCTTTCCTTTATAGACACCAAATTCAGGCAGTGTATCTACAGTGTATATACAGATATACAAGTGAAAGAAGACTTGAAATCACAAATAAGACCCTCCAATTTGACCTGCCTTCACATTCAGAGTACTCATCTTTAATTATGTGTGTATGTATTCTGAAAAGGTTAAGACAACCCATTCAGTATAAGCTAATTAAGTTTGTCTAAGATTTCATAAAATTAGTCTTTAAAATTAAGAAAATATCTATTCATGAAAATATCAAGGGACTTTGTAACAAACATGGCAAGACTCAGGCTTGAAACTGTTGATAGTCTATTTACAGTACAATATGTACAGGGAGTTGGAATGCATAAATTTCATAAAAGACATGGGTGTCTTTTGCTTTTCTGGTTTGTTTGTCATTATTGTACTTTCAAAACAGCAAGGTGTTTGAAGTCAAGTGAGTCATTCAAGTAAAGTTTACATAAATGTGTGATGTTTTCTGATAAGAAATTCTCATCTGCTGAATCTGAAGTGGCATACAAAAGAAAATAACTGGATGAAAACTTTTACTAGTGATTACTTAATTGTATTTTACATGGATTTGTTGGGATGAGGTGCAGGCAACCAAACCACATGGGAGGTGTTAGGAAATTTACAAGAAATTTTGCTAACTCCAGACACACATCTTTATCACTAACTCATTTTGGAGCTTCTTGTTAGGAACTGTTTATAAGGAGCTTCTGTCCAGGTGTGCTCCAGAAAGTGAAACTCTCTCCTAGTATATGGATGAGAAGACGCATATCTGCTTTTCTCTGCTGGTGATGAGGTGTGTTTACACTGTTTTCTTTGTTCTCCTTGGACTGCAGTGCCCTACACATGTGGTCCCTCCTTACGAGCACTGCAGCTCCTTCTGCCTTCCCACAGACATCATTTCACTGCAGAGCATCTGTGATACAGAGTCAGGCATATGATTTGGATTTTATAGTATGAACACTTCTATGTGTGATGTTACTTTGCATATTCATCTTGTTTTGCTAAAAACTTAACCTTCAGAAATTTTTCTCCTCATTTGTCCAAACAGGAAAATGATGGATGTGAGCATTAATAGCTCTTTATCCTGTACAGTTTATTTTTGGCATCTTTCTTGCTCCTGACTTAAAGTGGACACAAAACTGACAATGATTTGTCTTCATTCTTGTACAAGTGCCATATTGCAATCTCAAAGATGATCTGTGTAAGAAATCAGTTTTTTACCAGTATCTATCTGAATTCCAACAGCACTTTCAAGAACAAGAAGTGAAGGTGGTTTTGAGCCAGGAAATGTGGCTTTTTTAAGTTCTCTAATTAACTACAGTCAGTTCTATTTCTTCAATGTATGGGTCAAGTCTTTTTTCATGTGTGCATCACTGGCATCCAATAAGGACAATATTTGATTTTGGAGGATCAGGGAACTGTTTGTTAATTGCAAACTGTAGGTAATGGGTTCTTTTTTATGTTACAAAATGTACAGTTTTCTTGGCTTCTTGATGTTTATTTTGTTGATTATCAAACATCTGGGAATTACAGGTACAGTAAAAATTACCTTTTCCTCTGTTATCTTTACCTAATTCCAGTAATTGCCTGACCAACCTAGTGGCCTTCTCTGACAGAGTGACTACACCAGTAAACAAGAGAAGAGCTACTGATGTCATCTACCTGGATTTCTGTAAGACTTTTGACGTGGTCCTCTACAACATCCTTCTCTCTACACTGAAAAGGCACGGATTTTATGGATGAACTGGTTAGTGGATAAGGAATTGGTTGGATGTTCACTGCCAGAAGGTCATGGTCAATGTCCAGATAGTGGTAGATGACAAGTGGTGTCCCTCAAGACTCTGTATTGGGACCAGTACTGTTCAGTATCTTCATCGATGACATAGACGGTGGTATTGAGTGCACCCTCAGCAAGTTTGCAGATGACACCAAGCTGAGCGGTGTGAATGAGTCACCTGAGGCACAGGATGACATCCAGGGGGATCTGGAAAAGTGGGCCCATATGAACCTCATGAGGTTCAAAAAGACCAAGTGCAGGGTCCTGTACATGCATTGGAACAAGTCCCAGTATCAATACAGTCTGGGGGTTGAAGGGATTGAGAGCAGCCCTGCCAAGAAGGACTTGGAGGTTCTGATGGATGAAAAGCTGAACAGGAGCTAGCAATGTGCACATGCAGCCCAGAAAACCAACCATATCCTGGTCTGTATCAAAAGAAGCGTGGCCAGCAGGTTGATTCTGCCCCTCTACTCCACTCTGGTGAGACACCACTTGGAGTTCTGCATCCAGCTCCGGAGCCCTCAGCACAGCAAAGACATGAACCTGTTGGAGTGTATCCAAAGTAGGGCCACAAAAAAAAATCAGAGGGATAGAGCACCTATCCGATGTACAGTTTTCTTGGCTTCTTGATGTTTATTTTGTTGATTATCAAACATCTGGGAATTACAGGTACAGTAAAAATTACCTTTTCCTCTGTTATCTTTACCTAATTCCAGTAATTGCCTGACCAACCTAGTGGCCTTCTCTGACAGAGTGACTACACCAGTAAACAAGAGAAGAGCTACTGATGTCATCTACCTGGATTTCTGTAAGACTTTTGACGTGGTCCTCTACAACATCCTTCTCTCTACACTGAAAAGGCACGGATTTTATGGATGAACTGGTTAGTGGATAAGGAATTGGTTGGATGTTCACTGCCAGAAGGTCATGGTCAATGTCCAGATAGTGGTAGATGACAAGTGGTGTCCCTCAAGACTCTGTATTGGGACCAGTACTGTTCAGTATCTTCATCGATGACATAGACGGTGGTATTGAGTGCACCCTCAGCAAGTTTGCAGATGACACCAAGCTGAGCGGTGTGAATGAGTCACCTGAGGCACAGGATGACATCCAGGGGGATCTGGAAAAGTGGGCCCATATGAACCTCATGAGGTTCAAAAAGACCAAGTGCAGGGTCCTGTACATGCATTGGAACAAGTCCCAGTATCAATACAGTCTGGGGGTTGAAGGGATTGAGAGCAGCCCTGCCAAGAAGGACTTGGAGGTTCTGATGGATGAAAAGCTGAACAGGAGCTAGCAATGTGCACATGCAGCCCAGAAAACCAACCATATCCTGGTCTGTATCAAAAGAAGCGTGGCCAGCAGGTTGATTCTGCCCCTCTACTCCACTCTGGTGAGACACCACTTGGAGTTCTGCATCCAGCTCCGGAGCCCTCAGCACAGCAAAGACATGAACCTGTTGGAGTGTATTCAAAGTAGGGCCACAAAAAAAAATCAGAGGGATAGAGCACCTATCCGATGAGGACAGGCTGAGAGAGTTGTTCAGCCTGGAAAAGAGGAGGCTCCGAGGAGACCTTATCGTGGCCTTTCAGTTCTTAAAGAGGACAGAGAGCAGCCCTGCCAAGAAGGACTTGGAGGTTCTGATGGATGAAAAGCTGAACAGGAGCTAGCAATGTGCACATGCAGCCCAGAAAACCAACCATATCCTGGTCTGTATCAAAAGAAGCGTGGCCAGCAGGTTGATTCTGCCCCTCTACTCCACTCTGGTGAGACACCACTTGGAGTTCTGCATCCAGCTCCGGAGCCCTCAGCACAGCAAAGACATGAACCTGTTGGAGTGTATCCAAAGTAGGGCCACAAAAAAAAATCAGAGGGATAGAGCACCTATCCGATGAGGACAGGCTGAGAGAGTTGTTCAGCCTGGAAAAGAGGAGGCTCCGAGGAGACCTTATCGTGGCCTTTCAGTTCTTAAAGAGGACAGAAGAAAGATGGGGACAAATTTTTTAGCAGGACCTGCAGGGATAGGACAAGGGGTAATGATTTTAAACTAAAAAAGGGTAGATTCAGACAGAATGTAAGGAAAAAAAAAATTATTATGAGAGCGGTGAAACAGTGGAACAGGTTTCCCAGAGGCGTAGTAGATGTCCCATCCCTGGAAACATTCCAGGTCAGGTTGGACAAGGCTCTGAGCAACCTGGTGTAGTGGAAGATGTCCCTGCTCATTGCAGGGGGAGTTGGACTAGATGACCTTTATAGGTCCCTTCCAACCCAAACTGTTCTATGATTCTATGAATTTACTAACTTAAAACAACTGTAGCATTCACAGAAATCATTCTGTGCATCTCACTCTTAACACAACATGTATGTTTACTGTCCAAAGCTGCTATTGCACATCCCTTAGAGCTATTTTTTTATCTGTTCAACACTACTGAGGTAACATCTGTTGCTGTCATAGGCCAATTCAGCCTAAACCGCAACAGCTGGACACAGCCTGACTGGCTGCCTGTGGGCAGCTCTCTCCTACCCCTTGTTCATGGGAATCTGATGAGTCAATTTGCATTCTTGGTTGGCATCATAAAGTCCCACAAAAGCAAGAAGAGGATAATGGGATAAATAGGATAAATGGGATAAAAAAAAATATATATTAAAAATTAACTTCCATTTAAGCACCATAGGACTCTCATATAGATGTCAATGGATATATTGACACCTTAGTTTTGAAGTCTTTTTTAAAAAAAATTTTTATACACATACTTTTTTTCTCTATGGTATACCAAGGGAAAAAATTAAACCACAGAACTAGAGACTAAGACCTAGATATTAAATTTCCCTTTAACCAGTATATATCTGATAGAATGAGAATCACATTTCTGATAAGCGAAAAAAACCCCATGAATCTGGAACTGGTTTATAAAAGCTGTCATAAGGTTATCTTGAATACAAACAGCTCCTGTGTGAAATGATTAATACTTGTATATATACACTCAGAAAACAACCATGTTTAACAAAATGAGGATGACTGGAAGGAAATCAGTCCCTTTTTAAAATCTATTAAAAAAACAGACATCATGCAAACATTGATTAACAATTTGGAAGGAGAGTTTTTCAAAATGCAGAATATCAAAAAGGAAAATATTCATGGTGGAGTATTTATGCTAAATGTTGGTGATGCCCTCCAATGGAGGGCACATTTAAAATGATGTAAGAAATAGTGAGAGAGAGTATCTTAATAAGGTTATAGAATAAGTATACTTCAAGGATATGAATGTGGAAAAAGCAGAGGCTGTTAAGACTTGATTTTGCTACAAAATCTCTATGAACAATATCAACCATAAGCAGATGCATTTTAGGAGCACTTGCCCATAGAAATCTGGTCACAGCTATTAGTTAGAGTAGGACCCAGATACAGTATCACAAAGATATCACATCTAAATTGGCAAAATTTTGAAGAAACCTGAGTCAGGTAAATTAAATTTTTAGGTCAGCAAATTTCTTGAAGGTGGATTCAAGGGAAAGAAAACTGAAGGGAGGCAGTCTGTGTTTATTGCTGTGGTTCCACAGTACAGCTGTAGTTCTGGTTGAGTTGACCCCTCCATTTACAGCCCAAATATCTCAAGGTTTATTATCCAGGATGTGTCATACTACAGCAGGTTGAAAGAGAATATATGGATGCTATTGAAACAGGCTGTGTAAAGTTAATCCTTTCTAAAATTACAGAACAGAAATACACAGAAGCAGGAATGTGGTTTTAGATATTGGGGAACTGAGATTTTCTTTTCATTAGCTTCAGATGAAAACATATTGTTTCAGGATACATACATTTTTGTAATAAGGAAGGAACCTTTTAGTGTCTTAAAATGAAGAATGAAACATTACTATTATGCCTAGGCAAAGTTTTTTCGGAAAAGCTTTTGTCATAATCACAGTAATTAATTGTAAATTTAAGTATGGCTTATTTTTTGAACAATAAACTCATTGGATGAGGAAGTGGGTATTCAGATGTATACAGAGAGGTGCTGAAATAAATACTTATTTGTGATTTACAGCAATATTTTACCAAATAGGTGAAGGGAGAGCTGAGCACACAGCCTCCTGCTGCTCCCTGCTGTGTGATCCTTGACCCCTACCTCCTGCCTTCCCTCCACTGCCAGCCCTGGAGCTGGGCCACCCACGCCCACAAGTTGCTGGCTCCAAGTCCTCTCAGCAATGGAGCTCATAGCCATAAAACAAGTACCCTGGCTCCTGCCTAAAGACTGCAGTGGGTTTCTCATATCTCATATCAGGAGAAGTACTGAAAAAAAAAAAAAAGTTTCTTTTTTTCAGCAGCTAGTTGTGTATCTGCTGATATTGGCTTCGTGTTGAAAACGCTGCCAAGGGAGACAAAGCACTCTGCCTACTCCTTATTAATACTTGCAATTGCTGCATATGGCATAAAGTTGCTGAGCCAGAGAGCTTAGGGAAAACGCAGTGTGCTAATGGCAAGCTCCAGAACAGAAAGTCTGATGGAGTAATTCTTCAGCATAGATTTAAGGAAGTGTACACGCATTGTAAAGGGAACAACTTGTTTTAGGATATATTAGATAGAACTTATAAATACTGAGGAGCAGGAAGAGCTTGCAGAAGTCAACATGCTTCATGGTGAAGAGGTGAAGAGTCTTTCCTTAAATAAGGAGCAAATACAACTTTTTCACTTAACTTTTCTCTCGGCAATGGTGCAAAAGCAATTAAGCTTCACTTCAATGGCTCTTATGTGGCACTTGTGGCTGGTTCATCTAAGGAACAAACTTCTGCCCTCTCTATTCCCTTCCTGCAGGGAATCTCTGTATCCTCATGGATAGGAGTCTATGAATTCCTAAAATCCCTCCTTAGTAATTTTTGCAGACCCAGTGATATTTCTTGCACCCTGCGGAAGCTCCTGAGGCAACCCATGGGACTGGCTCTTCCCACCCTCCTTCCGTGCCCTGATCATCCCTCCTGCTGCGGGTTTGCCTCCCTGCTCCTGCCTTTCCCTCACCCTCCTCTTGCTGCTGGCTTCTCCATGTCCTTGCAGGAGCCTGACAGTTGTTTTTTACACTGATGGGAGTAGTCAACAGCACACAGCAGGACTGCATCAGGAGACGTCTGGTTTGAAAATCCCACTACAGCCTGCTGAGGGGATAAAAGCTATTTGCCCTCCTGCTGCAGTCTTCACAGTCCTCTTTCTCACCCTCTGAAGCAGTCAATTCCCCAGCACTGGTTTGTAAGGCAAAAAAATAGCAGGGAGAGCCTGGTGCACTCTGTTCCTGCAATGGTATAAGCTCTGTACCCAGGAGGTGTGCCAAGATAAGGCAGTTTGGCACAGGGAGCCTGCTTGAACATCAGCCTGGGAAAGATCCAAGGGTCTGTTAGGAATGGGGAGAATCTAGATCCCTGACCAGGTCTTTGTTTCTATGTGTCTCTCCTAAAAAACAGCATGTGGCTACCTGGCTGTGAATCCAACCCAGTGCTTCCAGTCGCTGGCTATTTTGAAGCACACAGAAGCCGTCAGTAGGTTGCATATTTAATGTTATCCATACCATTAAATGTTTTATCTCAACTCCTACTTGATTTGTTTCCTGGTGCTTCCAAGAGAAGTGGAGAGGTTTTGAACACTGCATTGTCAATACATAGACAAGAAGCAAGCGGACACGGCCCATTCCCTTTCTGTTTCTTGTTTGTGGTGTACACATGCCCTGTGTTCTGCTCTGGATTTCTTGCTTTGGGAGTATTAGAATTTATTCTGAATTTGGCATAATTTTTCTTTGCAAAATGGTTTAAAATGATTAGTCTTGGTCACAAGTTCTGCTCAGAGAAGCCTTTTTTCCTTTCCCTCATCTGTTGTCCTGTATGTGCATACATACACATGGTGCAGTCTGTGCTTTCTAGTCCTCACGGCTTGCAAGTCTCGGCCTGTCCAGTAGACTTGGCTGTGCTGGTGAGGATGGGTTGCAATGACACATACCAGGTAGATGTATCAGACAACACACGTTGAAGAACTAGATACCAGCAAGTGACTGCTTTTTGTTCTTAGTTGGCTGTCTGTATGATACATTCACATCATGACACCCCAATGTATAAGCTCTTCCTCTCCCAGAACCACATACTCTGCAGTGTGGAGGAGAGTTTTGTCCTTTTTATTGAAAAAAAAGTCCTCTGCCACTGTCCTGGAAGCGACACTGCTCCTGTTCAAGCTCCCTGTAGTCTCACTGACAGTCTCTGGAGCTGAGCCCTCCCAAGAGATGCCACCAAGGTCTCCTCAGCCTTCATGGGAACATGGGAACCCTCCCAGGAACTACGTTCAGTGCCACAGTATGCTGGGCTGTGCTCAAGTCCCTGCCTTGAGACATCTGTGCCTCTGGAGCCTGCCAGGTGGAAGAAGGGGGCAGAGATCTTTCTAAAGGTTTTTGTTTTGTATAGGTGTCAATTAAATGTTCCTGACATCCTAGGTTTACAGGGATAGGTCAGTTTAAGAGTGCGTGATTTAGGAAAGGAAATATTTGAAGTAGAATCTGAGGTGAATAAACAGATATTTAGACCCAGAGGCAGATTTTGAGATGGACCTTAAAGAGGACTGTCATTCCCAGGCAGAAGACTGAAGAGCTTGTGCTTCAAGTTCAGGGGAAAAAAAACCTTTTTTTTTTTTTTTTTTTTTCCTGTTTCTGCCCTTAGCTTGTAAAAATTATACAGTGGGCAAAATTTTTCAGAGCATGTCTATGTATTGATAAGCATGTGTAGTCCAGCAGGTTTTGGGCATGAGTTCACCAGCCTGAAGCCTTTCTGAGGGGTTTGGTGGAAGCTGGTCACGGTATACGGGTCAGATGTGTAGAAGGTTTACTCTCTTCCCTTTGATTGCAGGGTCCAAGTGGTGAACAGTCCTTAAAAGGGGATGTAGTTCAGAATGGTGCATGGTGCCTAAGTTTTAAAACACTTCTAGATCATTCAATAATGCATCTTTAATGTTAGTGTTTCTGTGACTGAAATTATGTGTGTTTGCTAAAGTAAGGTCCTATAGGCAAAAGAAACAGTATATATATATCTGTCTGATAAAAGTATCTACCTGTTGGTTGATTAAAGAGGAAAGCTTTGCAATAGTGAACAACATTGTTATTGAAATGCTTCTTCATGTTAAGGAAAAGTGTGTCTCGTAAGGAAATGAGGCAGGTGATGCCCAAGGAAGAGGAGAAAAAATTGTGACAAAGGGCACAAAATTTCAGTCTTTTTTTAAGAAGAGTAAGTGCAAGTAGCAAAATGGAGTGAGGAATACGAAAATGAAGACTTTAAAAAACAGAAACAAAAAACTGATACCTTCTTTCTAAGGTGACAGTCATAAATGGATAAAGCTCTGACTCTGTCTGGTGCCAGCATCCTATCTTGTCCATATGAGTGACATGTGATGGCACAGAGTGTATTAGAACGTCACTGGGTAGCATCTGAGATTGTCTCATCTTGAGAGACATTGCCTAAGTAACTGTGCGTGTATTTAAAATTGCCCAAAAAGCAACTTATTCAGCATGAACCCCCAAGAATATCTGTAACAGGCACCGCAGAGCCTCTCCTGGTGCCTGTGGTCTGTGCCTACCTGAAGACCAGTGGGCCAAACTAAGCATTGTACTCTGCAATGCAGGTGACAGGGGCAGGGAGGAAGAGAAGAAGGAAGGCTGAGACATGGCATCTGTGTCAGATGTGCTCTGCAGTTGCCACAAGTGCATAACTGACAGATCAGTGGTATGTGTAAAGAGGGGAGGTATGAAGGAGGATTTGGTCCTCTCAGTCCCTCTGTCTTGGAATGGTGGTGGCTGCACAGGGTGCCACAGGCTGCGTGCAGAAATGAGCACGTGCCCTTGGTTGTACTGCTTAGTTTGTGTTAGTGAGTTTTGCTCAGACGGCTCTGTGCCAACCTCAAACCAACCTGTGACTTTCCCAGCAGCAGATGCAGGATAACTCTCAGCCTCCCTGAGCAAAAGCCAGGCTTCACATATCAGGAGCAGCTATCCAACTCCCTGTTCACAACTGCTAGCCAGCCCCTAGCACAGGTGGGCTGAACTCAAGCTTGGGCAAAAGAACCATTTTGGGAGGGATTTTAAAAAATCCCCTTGTTTGTAGATCAGTTATCCTTGATTTGAAACAAATGGGGGTTGTAGTGTTGGCATCACTGGGATGGAACATGTGTTGAGCTGAGCCCTGCAAAATGTCAGTGCCAAAATCTGGAGCTGCTATTGGCTGAGAAGAGGCTGTACTTGTGTGTTATCAGGGTCGATTAAGATTGATGACAAACAATGGTTAGGATGTCGGGCTCTAACTTGTTTTTCAAATGGTTGTAAAAATACTACTGGGAATGTTAGTTAATGACCTTAAGCTGAAGAGAGTATAACTGTGATGAATTAGAGCTTAAGTCAATTTGAAATCTGACAGTAAATTGCATTTCTACCAGAGACGTAGAACTGTTACTTTAGTTTATATAGTGATCTCATTTTTTAATCAAAATTTTAGACAGTAATAAAAATTCAAGAAGAAGTCCGTAATGCTTTTTCTGATTGAAAAATGGCAAGGCAGTTGATGGTGATTTTCTTTCCAGTATTGGAATAAAAAAGAAAGGCAAGTAGTAAATTGAAAATGCAGAGAGTATGTAGGGCATTGTTGCTTACAGATGAAGGAAATAAAATGTATGAGTATTTGACAGGAGAAAACCAGACTCAGGTCTACTATCTGCTTGCTGAGCTTACAGTTGATAATGTGATTGCTCATTTAAACAAATCATGAAGCTGTCCTTCTTATGCACAGTTGTAGCACTGATTTTAATGTTTTCATGATCATCAAGGGTTATGCCTGAACAACCAGTATGTCACTGAAGTGCTGCTTAATTGAAATTTGCAGCAAAACGTTTTTTTTTCAAGTAGCACCAAATTCTTCATGTTATTTTAACTGGGTTAGATAAATGGATGACTGAATGGAGGTGATATATTTAATATTACTGAGATAGGGTTAGGTAAAACCTGACATATAAATAGGGTTAAGTAAAACCTGGAGTATAATTTAATCCAGCATTTGACTGCACTGATATTTTTATGTGAAAAATAATGCATGAAGGTAAACCACAGAGGATTCTGACTTTCCAAATGGCTCCCTAAACTTGATAGTTTAGACCTGTTTCAGGTGGGACTCTTTGGGGACTTTCTAGAGCTGTGAAGGCTCACCTTTACAAGTGTAATGCTAATAATCTTCTTTTGAAAAGCAACTATCCCAGCCTCCATGTATGGCAAAGAGCTTTGTATGGAAGCAAAGGTAGAGGAGAGAGAGACAGTGTTACTGCTGAAGGTGCACTCTGGGTTTACTTCATTTGTGGAAGATCACCCTGTGGAGGGACTTTTTCTTTCAGAATTCCTATGCTCTTCAGGTTCTGGATGTGCCTTGTAACTTCTCAATGTCAGATTTTAGCTTTAAGGCCAGGCCACGTGGTCTGCTTAACTATTTTTGAAGAATAGCACAGTTGAGAAAATGAGGAGCTGGAACATTACTATGTGTTACTGACTTGTATAAACCTCTGCAGTGCTCATTGTACTTATTTGGTGAACTTTTCTTAAAAATATCTTTGCAATTGGCTACAATGGTGTCTTTTTATGTCTTGGGTAATTAAGAAGTTAAGTAATGAAGAAGTGGGTTGGGAAAGAACAAAACTTGGGTCAGATATAGGAAATTAGTATTTTAGACATAGAGTTTCTTAACATTGAAAACTTTTTAATGATTAGTAGAATATTATTTATGCTGGAATTTATTTATTCTTGGTGTGTTTAAGGGATATTGGCAGTACCATGAGTAAAGTGACTGCTGAATAATGGCTTATGCTCATGACGATTGCTGCAGCATACAATGGTCTTATTAAAATATTTTGGAGATCACAGTTTCTTAACTGTTCCCATTTCCTTAACTTTAAAGGAAGGAAATATGCTTTGTATGAAGCTCTGCTTGCCTAGTAGCCTCAAGCAGGTAGCAAAGCTGCTTTGTTGCAGATCTCAATGAGAAAAATACATTCTTCAGAAGCTTGTGGAAGTACGATTGCTTTTACATATGTCTGGGCAAGGAACAGATCTCTTTAGGTAAGAATTCAAATAATTACTGAACTTGGAACAAACTCAGGACTGCCACTGCAGCTGGGCTTAAGTGTGCCCCATAGCACTTGAGAAGCAAGAGGCACTGCAGCCATCCTTGAGCCCTCCATAGCCCAGGCTCTCTGAGAAGCCACAGCATCCTGGGGTGAAGGCCCTGGACATGACTAAGACAGAAACTGTGTCACACAGCACTGCCCAGTCCTCTACTGGAGTTCACACAGGTGCAAAGAGAGATGAACATGTCTCCATTGCCACATCTTCTCTGATGTGGAGGCAGCTCTTACAGGCAGAAGTGCTCAGCTGTTCCTTTGCCTCCAGAGGGGGAGGCAGGAGCGTGGGGCTAAGTACCATTTTAAGGAGCTTGGAGATCCCTGTCAGTAGGCATGCTACAGCTGGGTGACTCAGAACATCCTTCAACAAATGCTCATCAAGTCCTTGCAAAAGATGTTACTACTCACTCCCATCTCCAGGAATAATACCAGCGCCAGCACTGATCCCTGGGGGGACAACACTGCTGACTCATCTCTAGCCTCAAAAGTGACTGTTCAGCTTTGCTTTCTATTCCTTGCCTTTTATCCTTCAACTAGCTTTCAGTTCAATTCCCTCCAGGTCACTGGCAGCACAGTTTCTTAGCAATTTTTGGTGTAGAAATGCATTATCTTGATGACCATCCCTTATTCACATGCTTATTGACACTTTCTTAGTATTCTAGGACATACTGAGACAGGATTGCTCTTTGCAGAAGACATGCAGGCTCTCTACAAATAGACCATGTTTCTCCATAAGCAGAATGATTTTTTTCTGCCCTTTTTATAATAGACTTTATTCTTTAACCAGAGATATTTTTGAGGTAACTTGTGAAGTCAGTAAAATTTTACTATGGTGCATTAACTGCAGAGGCTAAGAAATGATTAAAAAATTAATATGAAAAGTAGATAAACATGCTTCTTGTGTCTTGTCCTGAGGGGGATGGTTGTTTGAAGTGTTCCCTGGTAATCCACACAATCCTCTTCTGCTGTGACCTATTGAAGTAAACAAATTACTTTGGCTTTCCTAGCAAAAAAGGTGAGTTCTGCCCCTTGATTACTGCATCAAGGCAAAACCTTTTGAAGTAACTAAGCATGAAAGTGAGATATGACCCTAGCATGGAAAAAAGTTTCAATCTGGCATCATTTCATCTCAGCTGAAGCTAAGAATATATACTTTAGTGTATGATTTAATGAGCTCTTTTCCCTCCCTTTGTCCTAAATAATACAAAACAGATTCTGGCCTGCTCTTGGTGTATGTCCTGGCACACATTTTCAGTGCTCCTTAAGCTCAGTGATAGCCCTTGCATTTACATTCAGAACCTGCCATTCAGGTTTTCACCATCCTGTGGGCTGGATCATGTTAAGCATACTTAGTGCAAGTATCTTGCCCTGAACTGTGGTTATACCTTGTGCAGCTATTGCCAGAGAGGAGGAATGATTACATACCCGTTATGGGCTGAAAGAAAGGAGAACAAACTAGTAAAGAACATTTCTGTGACTGGTTGTTGTTAGGTTGTCCCTCTGATAGCCACTAACTCTGCATGATTGTCTGCCCATGGTGACCCTATTGAGAGCGATCTTGTTATTGCGATGCCAGAAGTTAGTTAAAAAAGCTTAGAGCTACTCATCAGTTGGGGCTCACCTTTCCTACAGGAAATCTGAATGTCTCATTCCTGATGCTTTTCCTAAGCCAGCTAGGTCTCTACATAAAGCAAGTGACATGGCTGTGTCTGGTGTTTTCCGGACCACAATCAGTGCAAACTGAAGGATTAAGGGCTTCTCAGTATTAAGTATTTAAGATCCTTTCTTCATCAACATCACACTTCATAGACCAGTCCAAAGCCATTCCATGCACACAGTATTAAGATTCACCCTCGTCTTCTCTGAACAGCCTTAGATAGCCGTAGATAGACTTATGTTTTATCTTCCTATTGCATAGTTACACCTGACTATGCAGTCTCACTGTATTACATAGTTACACCTTCCTATAAAAGGAACGAATGGTAGGGAGGAATGATAGATCAAGATTTTAGAGTGAAAACATTTTTACCTTAGTGACTGTTAAATGCACATTATTTTGGCAATAATAACTTGGATACTACTGTTTTACTCAGCATTACTTTATTTCCTAAAGGAAAGTAGAAAAGCATACTGCAGCCAAGTTCTGGTTGTATTTTCTGACTTAGCAAGCAGGCGCTCTGAACATTATGGTTTCTGAGGGGCGTTTAACCAAGGAGTGTTGCCTTTTCTATGCATAGAGGTGGTGTTGGTTTAAATGTGATCAAAGTCCACAGGAGAGTTCCTGTTGCTCTTTTCTGCATAGCAAAATTACCCATTTCCCCTGTTGAAGGGAGTCATGTCTTCTAGCTGAAGTTTTCTTCTTTCATACAATGTGAAAAGCAAGTGATGGAAGTACTCAGGTGAAATTAATAACTCGTAGGGCATCAGTAAGATGGCTGCAGGTATTGTTCCTCAAATATAACAATTCAGGCATTGCAAAATGAAAGCGCAGGACTGTTTGTGTTGCTAAATGTGAGTCACCATGCATGCTATTTTCTTTACAAAGTCAAATGTTCTCAGAGTCTGTACTCATTAAGTGAAAAGGGATGGAAATGATTTATTCTCCCCTTTGCTTCAGACCTACAATTATGGACATGTGAAGGTCAGTGCACCACACGTCACAGTCATCCCTGTCAAGCAGAAAACTGTTCCACTTCTGAGCGTCACACATTGATTTGCTAAAAAAAATCAGTAAAATATGTTCCTAATGAAGGTATTTCTAATATAACATTTCTCATTAATAAGCTTATAAAAAACTTAAAACCTTTTCCCCCACCTTCTTGTTTTGTGTCACCTGGTACTGTAAGGTGACGACATAGGGCTTCACTCTCCACCTCAGGAGTTTTTCTCAGCATATGGAAATTTCTAGGTAAGGAATGATGTCACACTTGATACAGGATGCCTGCTCAGGATAAGAGTGTTAAGACTTTTCTGCCCCAGAAAGTGCTGTCATATATTTAAGTGTATTATGCTAGGAACCCACATATAGCAAAACACTCTTCACTCCCATTAAACTCCTGTGGTTGTACACTTTCAAGCAAAGAGTTTAGTGTTCTTAGAAAAATTGCTCCCAAAATCTTCCTAAAATTAAGACTGAAATGGTTGCTTAGTTTGACACACAGTACTGGAGGCTAGGACTGAAGTAACACTGTCATCACGAACTGTTAGTGACACTTATTATGTACATAGCAACATCAAATTCTGTATATGCAACAGACAATTGTCTCTGAGGTCCCCCAGGTATAGCTGATCTGCACAGGTCTTCCTGGATGGGATCTGCCTTCCTGATACAGTAGAGCAGTACAGGAAAGAGCCAGAAACATTAAAGGTATGCCTGCTCCCAAACTGTATATTGTTCTTGTATTTGTGTGGAGCTACTAGATTTTTACTACAAGAAGCAACCTTAACATTGTATCAGTGATACCTAAATCTTCAGCCTGTATTCCCTCTAAGAGGGAATATGAAATACCTAGTATGCAGGTGTTTTATATATATACACATACATACAAAGAGATAAGAATAAATAATGGTGTCTAAAAATGCATGGGTAAAGCTTAAAAATAGCTGTGTAGTTTCTCAGACAGTAAACTTGTTTCTTAAGATTCCATAGAACTAAAATAGTACAACCGCACTGGATCTGAGCCATGATTTTCTGGAAGGAAAGGCTTTTCCTCCTCCCCTTCATCCAATAGTCAGTGAAATGAGCAGCTCCCCTTCACACTCAGCCTGTGGTGAGCTGTTCACCACAGTCTCACAGCCACTTGGTCTGAGCTGTGACACACTTGTTGGAGTCTGTGACTAACCCTTCTAACAGACTGCACAAGATGTGCAGTTCTTCTCTAACCATATCTGTAACAAGTAAACAAAATTATTCCTGGAAAATGAGTAGCCAAGACTTCCAGTCAGCTTACTTCTGGCTAGAATATTAAACAGTAAATGTGTCATTAGAATGAGATTGTTCCAGAGATACTTGAGTGTAATTTATTTTCAGACTGTTGCTGCTGTGTACATGTGTGCCTAGATACAGTGATTAGATTCTTCAGCAAAAAAATCCCTCTATAGGTAGATTTCATTTTCCCACAGTACTTGAATTTTTCATCTTATTACAATTGAAGAAGTTGTACTTTCACAGGCTTTTATTACTGTTTTCCTGACTGCATCTGGGTTTGGAGCATCTTGAGCTACTCAGTAGTTGACTGCATCTGGGTTTGGAGCATCTTGAGCTAGTTTATTTAATCACTAAACTTATTTTGTAGAGTGGTATATAAACAGTTGACAATAAAATTAATAGCTACACATAATGAAAATGAGAATACACTGTTTTTCTTTTTAGCTGCAAATTAGATCTACTTTAAAGTCAAGTCACAATATTCTTTACCTGAATTATAAATCAATGTGATTTTTTTCTCCAGGTAGTTTGATAGATTCCTACTAAGACAATTTTAAAGACTTACAGGCTTAAGATTCCTGATATTTAGTATTTTGCATGCCATCGTAGAGAAAGAGATGATTAGGTAACAAAACATAAGTTTCCTTCATGAAAGGAATGAGAGAGATAAAGGCTATCTTAAAAAAAGTGCCAAAAGCCATTTGTTTTGGTATGTTTGAGCCCTAAGTTGGTAGACATGACATTTTTTCTGCGTGGAATCAGAATAACATTTATTTCATGAATGAAGTTCTTAAAAAATATAAATGATACATAAGCCACAAGTTATGGAATGAGGTTATATTCTTCACAACAAAGCTGGACAGTGAGGGGACTAAAGAAAATCTGCAAGTATTCCTAGCTGTTATGTCAAAGTGTCATCTTAATTTTTTATAAAGCTTCTGAAAAGTATTATAGTTGTCAACTCTGTCGTCTTATTTTGGTGTTGCATTTATCTACTTCCCAACAGAAATTTAAAGAAGCTTGTGCGTTTTTCCTCTTTGGTCTTACAGAATGATGACCCTTGGCAAGACGCTTTTATTGATAAAACTTAGGGAATTTATGATTATCCTATTCAAGCCAGTGAGACTTCCACACCAAGCAACTGCCTTCAATTTTCCTGAACCCAAAATGCTGCATTATTGACAGGGATTCCAATAGGATGATGTGGTCTATAGAAGTTGGTGGGATGGGGAGAGGAAAGATTTCTCTTGCCAGGCATAGGCACACTTGGGATTGTTATGCCAGGGACTCATGGCAGTGAAGTTATACATTGTGTGGACAGTCTGGCTAGATGCCTGTTGAGGCAGAGGTAGCAGCTTGCACAAAGTATTGAGATAAGAGGAGATGATAATCTCTAGATTAAACTGTTACAGACTATCGAATTTAATGGGAAGATAGTCTGAAATGCTTGCAAGATAACACCACCAACCAGAGAGTCATTGATGAATAGTGGAGGAAACAGTGCATAGAAGAGGGCCTTAACACTGATTATGAGTTGCAGGTATAGCTGGAAACGTTAGAGAAGGAATGGCATTTCTTCCTAGCTCCATCTAAACCAAAATGGAAGCAGGCTTGTGACACTGAAAATTTGATAGTAGCTAGTAGAGTTATTTTAATTGGGGACTGTAGGAAGATGAAAAAAAAAAAGAAGAGTATGCAGTTGGGATGACATATTTTGTAGGGACGAAGAGTTTTGAATCATCTAAAAAATGTAGAGCAGATCTTAAAAAAATAATACATATAAGTAGTTGGAAAGTGGTGAACAGTAGTTTTTACAAGTAACATCCTCTTCTACCACACACCAAACAATAAGCAATAAAAACAAAACCAAATATAAAAGTTCTGTGAAATACAGGAACATAGGAATATAGGAAATATAGGAATATGGAAATATAGGAATATAGGAAGGCTGGCAAACAATAATATTTAATTTTAAATGGACTACTGAAACAGTAAACACTTAAGGAAGAATGAAAGACTGACATTCAGAATAAATGGGATTGAGAAAGTACATTAGCCAAGGAATGACACTTCTTTTGTCGTTTTCTGACATGCTCTGGCTAAGGAAAGTTTAGATCCAAATAAGACAGCTAAAAGCACCCACAGAACATATCTATACAAAAAACATCCTTTCATTTTAAAATGGAAGAGTAGTAATGGTGTACTGGAAATACCAGCCAGCATAGTTACTAGGAAAACAAGAGGATGGGAAACTTCAGTCGTCATGAACTGGTTGCTTTTATAGCAAGAAAAAACATATGTTTATACAGTACAAATTATTACTTCTGAGAAACCCATCTGTTCAGAAATTTATACAAAGACATAAATTTGCTTTAGGCCTGATCAGCCTACAGGACCTGGTCAAGGATGTAATTATCAAATAGGTACTCAGTAACAGCTGTGATGTACAATAGACTGATGGAAACAGGAAAGATAGAAAGTTTCTAATATATTTGAATCTGAACAAAGGCTAAAAATATAGAAAATATAGATAGACAGATTTTGAGGAACAATCTGATGAGGGTGTAAATTTAAAAAAGCCTCAAACTGCTTTTCAAATGAATTAGAAACAAGAACTTTGAGTGTGAAGGGCTGATTGAGTCAAATATGTGAAAAGAAAAAGCAATAACAGAGAAAATAAATAAATTATTTATGCTAGTGTCACTATGGAAAAGCACTACATGAGTTCTGTATTTGAACCACCGTTTATGACAGAATCTCTGAGACAAATACTTTAATTTTTTTTAAAATAATGAATGATTACCTAATCATAAAATGTGTAGTTATTACTCAGTGTCCATTTAGTTACTCAGAAGACATTTTAATGTGATCGCACAAAGCTGTTAACTGATGGCTAAACTATTTTACACTAGAGGAATGGAAAGTGGCAAATGTGAAAGGAATTAAAATCTTAAAAACTACAGAAAAAAACCCATAGAAAACTATTTTCCTGGTCAAGTTCTAAACACACTAATAAATAGCATTAACAGACACAGGGCTAAATCCAATGCAACAGGAAGAATCAGCAAAACTACTGAAGTTATTTAAAGGTGGTCTTGGATAATGTTGATATGCAGGGAAAAGATTAGAAAGGCCAAAGCCCAGCTTGAACTGAACAAGGCCTTGGATATTAAAAACAACAAACAGAAATTCTATAAATATATTAGCAGCAAGAGGAGGACTCGGGACAGCCTCCATCCACTATTGGATATGGGAGGCAATGTAGTGACAAAGGATGAGGAGAAGGCTGAGGTACTGAATGCCTTTTTTGCCTCAGTCTTCAGTAACGGAGTAGGGTGTCCCCTGAGTACCCAGACCCCTGAGCCTGCAGATAAGGGCAGGGACCAGAATGAAGCCCCTGTAATCCAAAGGAAGAGGCGAGGAACCTGCTCCAGCACCTAGACACAAACAGTCTATGGGCCCAGATGGGATCCACCTGAGGACACTGAGGGAACTGGCGGAAATGCTTGTGGAGCCACTCTCCATCATTTACCAGCAGTCCTGGCAAACTGGGGAGGTCCCAACCGACTGGCGTCTGGCAAATGTGACTCCCTCCACAAGAAGGGTCAGAAGGATGATCCGGGGAACCACAGGCCTGTCCGTCTGACCTCGGTGCCTGGGAAGGTCATGGAACAGATCATCCTGAGTGCCATTATGCAGCACATAAAGGATGTCCACGTGATCAGGCCCAGCCAGCACGGGTTCATGAGGGGCAGGTCCTGCTTGACAAACCTGATCTCCTTCTATGACAAAGTGACCCGCTTGCTGGATGAAGGAAAGGCTGTGGATGTTGTTTTCCTGGACTTTGGCAAGGCCTTTGATACAGTCTCCCACAGCATCCTCCTGGAGAAACTGGCTGCCCATGGCTTAGATGGGAATACTCTCCACTGGGTTAAAAACTGGCTGGAGGGCTGGGCCCAGAGAGTGGTGGTGAATGGAGTCAAATCTAGGTGGCGGCCGGTCACAAGTGGTGTCCCACAGGGCTCGGTACTGGGACCTGTTGTCTTTAACATCTTTATCAATGATCTGGACGAAGGGATGGAGTGCACCCTCAGTAAGTTCACAGACGACACCAAGCTGGGTGGCAGTGTCAACCTGCTGAAGGGTAGAGAGGCTTTGTAGAGGGATCTGGACAGGCTGGATCGATGAGCTGAGGCCAATGGGATGAGTTTCTGTAAGGCCAAGTGCCGGGTCCTGCCCTTGGGTCACAACAACCCCCTGCAGCGCTACAGGCTGGGGGCAGAGTGGCTGGAGAGCTGCCTGGTAGAAAAGGACCTGGGGGTGTTGGTGGACAGCTGGCTGAACGTGAGCCAGCAGTGTGCCCAGGTGGCCAAGAAGGCCAACAGCATCCTGGCCTGTATCAGGAATTAGCTGGCTACTTGTAGCACTTTCATTAACAGGTAACCACAACTGAATGAGTAATAAAACCTGTAAAGCACAGTTCCTAAAGTATCCACGGTGGATACAGTGTGCCAAGACTAACATTTATCCATACTCTTTATAGTACAAAAGTAGGTTAAAAAAAAAAGATAAAGTTAAAATTCTGTCTTACCAGTAGCTATTTATTTTACTTTAATGGTGCCAAAGAGAGGACTCTTTCTCCCAAGCAAAGCTGGAAACAGGAAAGGTAGTGAAACTTTCTTTGAAAGTGGAAATTTAGCTAACCTGAAACCAGCAGAATAACCAGTTATAAAGTAGTAAAACAGTGAAGGAAAATAATAGGATAGTAGCTTTTCAAAGATGACTTCTTCAAAGTAGCTATTTGGTTATGGGAATGAGATCTGTGAAAGTCCAGGACCCCAATAGTTTGGAAAGATTTAGGCCAGTATTAAACATTAATGTGGAAATGAAAAACAAACTTCTTTATGTTAAAAAGAATAGAATAAGACCTGGAGTCAACCTTAAGCCATCTACTAGTGAAGGTTCACCTACTATATTACAAGCAAGGAGCCTGTAGTTCTTTCTTAAAGGATTGCAAACCTTTCCCCCGAAGTTCTAGGTTGGACTTTATGGACATTATTATATTGGATTACACAGTGTTGTGCTGCTCAGGTCTGGAGATTTCTGTGATTCTGCATTTAAGTATCTCCACTGAGGCAGGAACATGAATGCTTGTCTTAAATAGGTGGACTAAGATTCTGGCTGTCACCATACCTGGCATGCACCACTCAAAGCCTGAATTATGTTTCAAGAGACTACCTCAGAAAGTTGAGAGAAATAGTCTAGTGCTCTGTGCAGGTTTAGAACTGTGACAAAACTCTATGCTCTCTTGCATGGCAAAAGCTATAATGTAGAGTCTCCTTCAAAATGGATGTCTGAACTGCAGTTTTTCACATGCTTTCATAACATTCTGGTTAACTCTGATCTGATGTATTCAAATTGTTGATGGAAACTTTTTTCCATAGAATTGTATTTATGTTGGAATTTTTATACCTGAAAAAGGATCAGCAAAGAAGCCTTACTTCCCACGCTTAGTTTTTTTCTGGTGTAAAATGTATTGGCTAGAGATATTTTGAAGTACTCTATCCTTTTATAACCAGATACGTAAGCACAGACTAAATACATAACAAGAATGTGATAGTCTGACTGTGAAGCCCCAGAAAAAAGAATGATGTTCAAGTTCTGCATACAAATCCCAGATTTGCAAATGCAAATGGACTTTTAAGAATACAAAGTAGTCAGAGCAGAAGAGCCTATGTGCACATTAAATTATGGCCTGGCACTCACAGTTGTAAGAGCTTTTTTTATAATACATCTTTAGCTGCTTGTCTAGTGCACACGTCATCTGCCAGTGCCGTGGAAATTTGAATCTCTCTTTATCCTCCCTTCTGTCCACTTCAAAGCTAAACCAAACAGTCCCCTCCTAGCTCTGCGGACCTCCCACAGAGAAGCAAACTGATCTTCTCCTCCTCCTGACAGCTTTATGCGTTACCTGGCTTAACTCTTGTTCATTGCAATTGGCCCACTGTAGGCCAAAAAAGCACAAGT
Organism: Calidris pugnax; assembly: GCF_001431845.1. NCBI lineage: Eukaryota > Metazoa > Chordata > Aves > Charadriiformes > Scolopacidae > Calidris > Calidris pugnax. The sequence goes on along the minus strand of NW_015094508.1, from coordinate 8,035,117 downwards.
ATTTGCTTTTCATACTATCAAATGTCAACATAACTTTCTTAACCAGTGCAGGCAGGACTGAATATTTGAACTGGAGCAGTTAGGGGAGGAACTGGGAAATCTCTCTCTGACGTGCAAATCTAAGAAACAGAGACACTTCTCATAGCAGACCGTGCCCCAGTGAGGCGCAATCCTAAGCAAAGACCACGCAGAGGAAGGGATGGTTCTGTGAGTGGTGTCAGGACCTCAGTTCAAATTCTGCCCTGCTTGTGACACACATGCTCTCCCTGGGGAAAGGAAGATAATTTCTATAGGTTTAGACAGTTTTGCTCCACTCAGTAGCAGAGCGCAGAGCACGTGAGTGGTCAATAGTGCTGCACTCTGCTACCTGTCTCCCTCCTGGTCTTGCCCTAACAGTAGGATTTCATGCTGTTATATGGCCCTGTGGCCCCAGGATGAGGGAAAGCACGTTGACCTTGCAGCGCTGGGAATGGCAGGCACATGGCAGCATGAATGAGATCACAGGTGCTTTGACACTAGGTGCTAAGCAAAACACTGCCAGCCCACAAGGGACATTACAGGCCCATGGACGCTGGCCAGACTGTGGGACTGTGTGTGGAATTAGCCTGAGTGCCTTAAACCCACGCCCTTATTGATCTTTTTGAAAGAAGAAAACGGCCTAAGACTACTAGAAAGATGGGGCAGTTTAGGAGACATGTACACCGGGGTCACTACACATAATGAAGGGACAATATCTAAGACGATAAATAATTGAGCTTAAATGGTAGAAAAAGTGAACTGCAAGGGAAATTCCACCACAACCTTTCTAACTAGAAAGGTGATCAAGCTCAGAAATGGATGCTTAGAATAATTAAAGTTGTTCAGGCAGAAGAAATGTTTTAGGTAGAGTTGATCTGCATGAGGGCTTGAAGTAGGCCACGTAACCTGTCTTCTAGTTTGGTAAGCCTGTTTGACCCACCTTGACTCTCCTCAATGGGAGACCTATTCCACCATGTTTAACACTGAAAGAAGGCAAACTCTCTAATAAAGCTCCTACTACAGTATTTGAATTCAGGGCAGTTGTCATAGCCTTCCTTGCTGTCCAGAAAAGTCCAGCATTTATGAGGCTGCTTGGGGAGTGGGGAAGAAAACTGTCTCATGGTCTTGTGAAACAGCCAATGAGTACTTTTAGCCTGGTTTCACAGAAAAACTGCCTGCTACATGTGATTGCAGCCAAAGATAAATTGCTCTGGGAGTTTCAAACTTGGTTTGGCCCCTAAACCTGTATATAAACCTGCTGCAAATGTTAAATTAACTTTGTCTATTCATGTCCTTAATTATCAACCTGTGAAAATTATTTGTGGTAGAAGAAAAAGCCTAGTGCTGTGTATCCACAGGGATCATGGCTTCTTTAAACATGATTATGTAAGAAATCTTCTCAGCATTTGCTAAGAAAGAGCAAACACAGAAAAGCAAAAGGAAAACTGAGGAAAAAACGTCATGAAGGTATTTGTCTCTTAGCTTATAAATAACTTCAGACTGCAATTATGTCTGGGTCATAGGCACCATGAAATTTGGACTGACTTTTTAAAAGTCTGCATGTTTTGTGATTCCTCATTATTGTCTAAGGAGAAAAGGTTTTTATGCCATAGCAATATAGTAAAGGAAAACATCTTTTACATTCCATACATTCCTGCCCTTCCATACAACCCTGTCTGTTCTGTGCCACATAAACCTTTCCGGGATTTATTAAAATTAAAGATTACTGACATGTATTCATACTGCAAAAACAGTGCCATCAGATTGCTCTTCAGACAATTTACCAGATAGAAACATTCCTGATTTTTCCATGTCATTTCCAGTATTACTTCAGTCTCTATGCAGTAATTTTTTACCCCTGGCATGGAGCCAGGGAAGTCTGAGAGAGCACATTTAGGGTTTTATTGGCTTTACAATGGAAATACAAGAGACATATAGCAAAATGTATGATGGAGTATAAAAAGGCACATAGGTAAATAGAATTGCTCTATACTAAAAGCAGGTTTTACATTTGCATTCAGTACATATCAGTGACTGAAGTTCTTTTGTAAAGTTTCTCCACTTGTAACAGTGATATTAAAACAACAATGGGTTTTGGGTATCCTGTTAAATACCTTCTTTTGGTTATATTTGTATTCCAAAACTTCAGGTATGCAGAGCCACATCATATAAATGACTCCTCAGATTATGCTTGATACAAAAAAACACCCAAAATTACCTCAGTGTTGCTGCATTCAGCTTTGTAACCTCCTAATATGAGGCACCTGGGTATATGCAAAGAGCTAGGCTGTGAACCCCATGTTCAGAATTACTCACGTCATGTAAATTCAGTGATCATTAAATGCTTGGCCAACACTGTCATCAGGGATTAGACTGTTTCTTGCCTAACTCCATTCCAACTGCTCACTGTCTTCTTTTACAGCAGTCAGATTTTAATTCTTTCATACTGTGCTGTTTTATTGTGTTTTGTTTTGTTTTTACAAATATATGCAGAGTTCATTAGTTCAGGCTCTATTTTTTGATGTTTTCCATCACTCTGCATGTTACAAATATTTTACTATTTTACTTTGATATATCATCTAAGCATAGAAACAGCTATGGTTTCATCTCTGATCACAGGCATGTGGCCACAAAAATAAACTCCAAAGATTTGTGTTAGATCTGACATATATTAAGCAGCTGGATCTAAGCAGGCTATAGGTATCACTCCTATTTTAGAATTCATATATAGTTTCAAGAAGCAGATCCTGCCAGGTCTCCCTTCCTGAAGCCTAGCCTTCGTGCTGGCTCTCTCTGATCATTATGGTACATATGTGTTTGAATCCCAGCCTGGCATGATCCAAGCTCTGACGCTGAGGGCAAATACTTCTGGTGTTTCCACAGGGGTCCATAAAGCCTCCATTGCTCATAACATGTAAAGCACAAGGGCAAACAGTTCACTCAAGATTAAAATGAAGATGCCTGTTGTATCCAGATAGGTATTGGCTCTCCTATCTGATCAGATTCTTGAAAGTGAAGTTTTTCTCTCTTGCGCTGTTAATATGTCGACCAGCTAAATCAACACACCCCCTTCATAGCCCTTCAGTTTTCTCTGTCTTCAGAGTCGCAGCCAACTGCTCCTGCTCCTCCAAGAGGACTCTTCCTTGGTTATGAGCACACACACAGTGTAGAGACCTGAAAATCTGGCTCTCCCTGAGAAGCACCCATCTCACATTTTCCAAGATTGCTCCATCTAAATGTAGAGTGCTCATAATTTAACATCCTTCTACTGTTGACTCTTGGCAACTGTCAGATTTAAAGACAGAGATAAAACCTAGTAGGCCCTATAATGAAGATGGAATTTGCTTATTCAGCATAGTATCAGAGTATAGTTTGTTTATTCGCTTTGTAGTTAGCTTACTCACTTTGTAGTTCACTTTTTCACTTACTAAGTATAGTTTGCTTATTCATGTAGTATTGGACAGACTTACTGCTTTGTGCATAGTGATTTCCAAAGCTGTCACACCATGATGTTCTTACTTGGAAGTTTCCAAGTAGTATAATGAAAATAGACACATTATTGTCACTTAAATTAAAAGATATCTCATGTCACTTAAATTAAAAGATATCTCATAAACTCTTTGACTACCTTAAAAAAAAATTATGACTACTTTACTTTGGATACCAAACAATGGCATTTTTCCAGGTATGGTGATCGATGCTGAGCTGCTGACGGTTGCACTCTGTGAATTTATGCACAAAAAAATGTAATTATCTTTTGTTAAAGGACAGAACAGAAACAAAGACTGAAGGTAGTGGGAAAAGAGAAAGCAAATTCATCTTAATTTACTACAGGCCACAAGCAAGCCTTTAAAATGCAGTATGTGTGGCTGAGATGATGAGTTTGTCAATAAAATCAAAACACTCATAACTTGTAGAGCAGACCAATGAGACAGGAGTACAGAAAAGCTGCAGAAGGAGGAAAGCAGGGTGACAAGACAGTGGAGCAGGGGAGGTTAATGACAGAGGGTGGCTGTCTTGAGTTTGAGGGGTGTTCTCAAGGTTGGAAACATTTTGGATAGGAAGCCAGCGGATAGAGCTGATGAGGGGAGTTTACATTCAGACAATGGAAATGAAATAAAAACCAGTGATTTATGTGGGCTGATGAAGGCAATAACTGTGTTTTGGAGAATCCTTTACCAATCAAGACAGCATGCATGAGGGCCTGAATGAGATGTTTGGCCATAAGGGTGGAGATTATAAGGATTGTTTTGTGGAGACATTGAGGACAAAGAAGTGGCAGGTTTCTGGAAACGGATTTGTCATTAACAGCACTAGTGAGAATGGTATCAGTGCAGAAACACAGAAAGCCAGATTAGAAGACATCCAAAACAGAAGAAAGGAAGAAAATTGTTGTATTTTGCAGTATAACTAAGTATTTTAGAAAGAACAAGAAGGAGAGAAATGCGCAAAAGATAGAAAAGGGCAAGAGAAGTCACGGCTGATTTTTGAAGAATGTGGAACCTGGAAATGAGAGTTTGAAAGACTTAAGGGGAAATTTGAATAGGACACTACAAGTCAGATGAAGAAAGAGGACAGATCATCTGGGAGACAGGTCAATGCTGAGCAACAAGGTAAGAGAAGTAAGGAAGAGAGAAATCTGAAAAAGACTCATCAACAGGAGCATGATCTTGCTGTACAGTAATTCTCCAATATCTATATTCAGAATAACATTCCTTATTCTCTTTAGCTGCAACCATACCTGGAAAATAAAGTATGCCTGCAACCAATCTCCGGCCCCGGCCATGTGGCACAAAGACCCTGTGTCCACATTATTAAATCCTCTTTCCTGCCAGAGAAGAATATTTCTGTATAAATTGTTTGTAGCTCCTCCTAACTCCTAAACTGTGGCTTGGGAATTGTTTGGGAAAATGTTATTATGCACAGGTTAAGTATGTGTCAGGGACGCTCTAATAGTTCGACAGTTTGAATAATAGAGTTCCAAAACTTTTAAAGTGCTATGAAGATGCTTGCATATGTATACAAATTTAATCTACACAGTCCAGAGTCTCTTGCTGAAGATTGCCTACAGGTCTGATTAGGTAAGCTGTATATTAACAGAGTGAAAAAAGTAGGCTCAAGTTGCCACAAAGGCACAGCAGGGTTCAGCATTGGTGCCGTACTGCTGGATATTTTAATCTTTACCATTGCAGATTAACAAGATACTGGGTTAAACATATCTTTCCTTCGGTGCATATTTTCATCAGGTGGATTCTGAGTGTGTCACTAAATTATTAAGGTCACGGTCTTTATGGGGAATGAGGCTTTAAGTTTAATATGAAATTAATCTACTGGTTAAAGAATATTTCATATTCACACACTCTGGGAAAAAAGGACCCTGTCATCACAGTGGGCTGCAGCAGCTGTGAGTAACCAGCTGTCTCATTCCAGCTACCAAGAAGACCATCACAGATCAATGGCTATTGTCCAGTGACATTCTTTTGTAAAAATCAGCACAAATGAAAGGATAAACTGGAAAGAAATTGAATGACCTTTATTTCAAGTGAAATCCGTTACCCAAGTGTGGTAGAGTAGAAATACATTTAGTGGGAAGCCAGACTAGAAACACTTCTGAGCAGAAAAGAGTACTGTCTCTGCCAACAAAACATGTTGCAGCCCCAGAGCCCATGGTCAGCATGGTCAGCAGAGGAAGCTGCAAATGCTGTGTAGAGAGACAAAGGAATTCCAAAAAGGTTGGAAAAACAGCTTTTAATTCCACACAACCTGAAGACTGTATACGGAACAGAAGAACTACGTAATTTATCTTCAATGGTAGTCTTCCAACAACCTTCTTCTTAATCCTTCTCTTCCCTTCCCTATCCTCTTTTCTGCAGTCCTGGGTGTTGTTTTTACACCTTCAAATGTCTTTGTGAGGATTCACCTCTGAGCTGTAACCGGATAATCACAGTCTCAGTGTTGTTATCATTGTCTCCACTGCAACTAGCTGGGTTGTGTAACACAAACAGTTGGTCTATATTCTTCTGCTAATAAAAGTATCCAATTACCATGTTCTATGTTCCAAAGGCATTGCAGTTATGTGAGAGAATTCAGAGAAGGCCTCCGGTTTTTAAAAAATATTTGTGAATCCTGAAAGGTACAATTTCACCAGAAATATTTTCTGTAAATAGGAAAATTAAAGACAAAGTGTTTTTTCATATTCATTACACACTTTAGGAAAACAGTCATCCATTGCAACAGTATAATCAATAGATAAGCAGAGTGCTTGATGCAATTAGTGACTTCTAGAAACTTCATGCTTCCCATGATCTGGATTAGGATGGGTTGATATCTCAGACAGCCTTTTCCACACAGGGGTGCTTTTGTTGCAACATCTACTCTTGAGTTATTGCTACCCATTGTCAGATGATGGGCTTGATTATTTAGCATACAGGGCAAACAAAGAAACAGCAAAAGGAAATTAAATAATAATTTACAGATAAGGTAACAATTTTTTACAACCGCATTAAAAAAAAAAGTATCCTGATGAGTTCTCTAGGGGATTTCTGTCCCCTAAATGAAAGTAAACTCATGAAAAACATTTGTTATATGTCATATAGTGATTAAGGTTCTTGGTATAGGAAAGTTGTATATAATTTTTTGTCCATAGGGACAAACTGCTCTTCTGCATAAATTTTCACACTAAAAGATTCTTTTGATATTCCTGGAGACAGAGATGGCTTGCAAGCTTAAGGGACTCCTAATGTAAAAGTTAAAGAGGTTTTCTTCACCTGTGTTTTCCTTTCTTTAGGGAACACTGACTTGGAAGAATCCTTTTTTTTTATAACCCCTCTATTCTGGCTTTTCCCGCCTCCCTTCATCCTTGGGTTTCCTGCAGGACATTTATTTTCTACCTGTTTGTGTAATTACTGGTGCAGTTTATCAGTGTGTGTACTGCCATTCTGTATGCACATTGCATAGTTAAAAATCCCTTTAGAGAATTCCATATTTCTAACCATTTACCACTAGTGATCCAACAAGGAGATATATTGTCAGAAAATGGTGATTAGTCTTCAAACAGCTAATAATGACAAGGTAGGGAATTATGTTAAAAGATATTTTCCATTTCTGCAAATTTCATTCAAAGAGTAACAATTCAATCAAAATTAAACCCCCGTGATTTGTAGCACCGTCCCAGTTGTGTAAGGACACTAAAGAGTCCTCATGAGAGCTGTTGCTTCTTCACTTGCAGAATTGACCTTCTGCAGCTGGTGTGCCAAATCCTCCCAAGTATGCAAACTACTGCTGCTGCTTCTGGATAGCAAATACCAGCTTTTGAACTTAATTCAAAGCCTATTGAAACTGATGGAAAGACTCTTGTTTCAACAACTGTGGTTTCCTGTTGCATTTCATGGACCCCAACAAAAAGACTGAGAGTCCTATTAAGTCTATGAAAGTGAGGTGAATCCACATAATGTACTACCAAAGCTAACCCAGATACACAGCAATCAAATCAGCCCAATCAAAGTGGCACCAGCATCAGCAGATGTATTTTCAAATACTTTTAGCCTCTGAAAACATACAAATATATCATCAAGAATAAAATAAATCCTCATCAGTGATGGAGTTCAAAACAGACGAACTCAAACACCTGCTAAGCTATTTGCATTCATTAACATCCAAGTTTCACTGCAGTAGAGGTGGGGCACCTGCAAAACTCACTTTGCAGGAAAGGATTAAATTCCTTAAGTCAGTTACTTTCAAGTAACGTTTTTTTCTAAATAGTTTCCACTTTACAATCTTTTTTTTTTTTCTTTTCTTTTCTTTTTTTTTCACATTAAAAAAATCTGGGATGGAGATGATAGGGAGAAACTCTTAGAAAACTCCATGAATAGCAGTTTATTAAGCAGTGTAAGTTTTGAACTAGTAAAGTCCATTTACAGCTTTCCTTACATATGATTAATAATACACAATCAGAGATAATTTGGCAGACAAAATGAGGAACAACAGTGCCCCTCTGCCTACTTCTTTCCTTGTGCATGCAGAAGTGAGAAGCTCTTCACAACTGTTTCAATCAGAATATTATCTTCTCAGAAAATACATTATTCTAAATCAGATCTTTGTCCAGAAATACAGGAAGATATTCTGTCCATCGTTGCTTTTTAGTGTGACTCACTATAGGAGTACTATAGGAGTACTCCTATAGGAGTACTAGGAAACTTTTCAGCTAATTTATTATTTGAAGTACCAATATGATTATACAACATCATTAAGAGAAAATGAACCACAATTAATACTTCCTAATTCAACATTTCAAGAAATTCTGAATATGCTAGCCCTTCACCAGATCTTGTGGGAATTCATGTAAAATCCTTCCAGACTTCTTAATATATACTTAAATGTAATGGCGATTTATACTCTGTAGACACTGAGAAAGATGGAACATTCCCAATTTTTAAGTGGATATTTGTATGACCTAAACTTGTTGTTTTTTTTTTTTTTAGCTGTTCAAGTTTTACTGCAGGACAGATTTCAAGAGCTATTCTTGCTGTTAGTCTGTCAGACCAGGAAACATTAAAAAAGACAGTTCAGGTTCAAGACAACTAGTGTTATTTTAGAATTGCTAGGTGAACATGACAGGATATTGGCTGACCCACAACTCTAGTTATATTGTTACTGTAATAGGACAAAATATATGTTGGAAAAGATGAAAATCTCTTGATCTTTTATATAGAAAGAAAAACCCCAATTCCTTCATTTTGCCCCGAAGCTGAAAAGGAACAGGCAGACAAGCTAGTAAAATGTTATGTTTGTTACACATTGGTATCGTAGAGTCTGACTAGTCCTCTTGAACTATCTCAGCTTTCTGATATTATCACGTGCCTTGTGAAGGCTGAATTGTCTCCCTTTAAGCCTCAGCTCCTTTAGCGAAGTAGTTGGAGAAGAATCATAGCTTTCAGTGAAGAAAGAAAGTTTTTAGTCTTCGTATTTAAAAAGAAAAGATTGAAAGTAGGAAGCCTGTTCTTAAGCAGAAAGGTAAATAGAAAGATTACAGAATGTATTATTTTCTTATTTTTTTTTGGACTTTTTAAATTACTTTCTGGTATTTACTGTTGCTTGCTAGGTAACACAGAACTGAAAGTACAAATACCAAGTTATTTTTTTGAGACCTTCATCACAGTAAGACTTATGTACAAATTGTTGTTTATATAATTAGTTAGGCTTGTAAAATATAGCAGTTTCTTACTGGTCACTGCTAGTGCATTTGTGTCTTTTTTCCCTTTGTTTTGCCTCTCTTAAAGAGAATAGTCAAATTGCATGCAAATCTAATTTAACAAATGTTCTAGTTTTGGCCCACTAATCTGTCTATATATAGAGAGAGCTTTAACAGGGCCCATTATTCCTGAGGTCAGCTGCATATATTGAGTATTGCTAAATTCAGTACCTCTGAAAGAAAGTCTCAGAGGCTCTCATCAGGATTAAGGACTGTATATATCATGCTACCAACTTCTGTCTAAATTTTTAAATATCTTCATAAACCTCTTATACCTGGTGGATATGGAGAACAATCTGTATTTCCAAGTAAAGAAAACACAGTGATTTGGGTACTGCCACACTCCAGAATCTGCCTGTCACCACACCTGCCTCATCTGCTTCTCCATTGCAACAGTTCTGCCTTCTTGCATTCTCTTCCCTCTCTTACAGTGGTGGGGTTGGCAGCAGAGTCCTATTCCCCATCCCTTCTGCTCTCAGCGTATGCAGGTGACTAATTTTATGGGTAGTCTGACATGATCATCCACATCTTCCTGGATCAAAGTATTGCTGTGCTCTTCTCTTGCCACTTAGCTTGCTAACCTTGGAGACATGGAGATAAGGTCTTTGAAATGCAAATGCCAGCATGAACTTCAGAAAGTTAGTTGTCAAGGCAAGTCTACTTCTATCCTTGAGAAATTGGGCTAACACTTCGTTTGAGCTCAGTCATGCCATCTGACATATGAAAGGGAAAGGACCAGCTGGGTGTTTTGAAGAGGAACTCATGTTATAGCTAAGGCAACAAGTTAAAACATCACCTGGAGAGGGACAGTGAGACATGAATGCCATGAGTAAAATGGGTGAAGGCTGTAATCAGCTAGAAATGGATTTATAAACTAGTTTTCTTGGTGTGCCTCTTTAACCCCCAAAGAAGCCTTGGATTCTGAGGGAAAAACGAGAACCACCACCAGTCAGCTTTGTCCAGAGAACAGATGTCTTAGCTATGATATATGCAAACTTCTCCAAGGATAATCAGTTTATATAGAAATCAAAATCAAACAGATAATCTCAATTCAAAGGGGATTTCAAGTTAATATTTGATTGAATCTTTTTCTTCCCTAAAGAGCAGATCTTCAGGACTAAATAGCAATGTTATTTTCTAAAAAGCTAAATTGTCTCTGATTTATTAATCAAATTTTTATAGTATGTTTTATCACAAAAATCCTATTGAAAAGCTTCCATATTAGTTCTTACAAGTCTCTTTAGCTCTTGTTCTCCAGGGTCTGTTATTTCAGTACATCATTCTGTGAAATTCAGTACTGTGTTATTTCACATCTCAATGGAATGACTAATCAAAACCAAATGTATGCATACAATATGTTTTTCCAGCTAAAATTAAGCTTTGTCCCACATAGATAAAACTAAAATTTAAAATAGGAAAAAAATAAGGTTATTTTTATGTTGCAGGAGGGGAGAAGGTGGTCAGTCAGAGTAACTCTCTTAAAATTTTGGTTCATCCCATTTGTTTATCTCACCCTTCCCCTTCCCTTCGTTTTCTTTTAAAAATAAGGTTGTTTTACCAACAGGAGAGTAAAACCCTTTGGCAGCTTCCTCAGAAGCCGTTATTAGCTACTATAGCCCAGAAGTTGAACAGCAGGAGAGGCAACTAATAAAGTTATATTTTATTCCATGTTTATAAGTATAACTCATCTGAAAGAAAGAAAAATTGCATCAAGATCAGTTTGTGAGGATGTGTACAAAAGTGTTGATGCAGTTTTGTATATATTGTATCTATTTTGTTATTTCCTTTTTATTTTATTATTAATACTTTTAAAAAGTTGTTTAGTTCCTTCTAAACTTGTAAATATGTTTATCTCCCCTCCTCGTCTCCTTGGAACAAGAGGTAGGGGAGAGCATCTGTCATCTTGTCATTGGCCAATCGGGCCTAAGCCATGACAGACACTAAAGAGAATGTTGAGACCAGATTCTGTTTTTTTTCTAGAAAATGAAATTGTGGGTGTTATGGGGTGCAATTTCAAACATTTGCCTGACACATCACACCACTTTTCCCAATGAATCCTAGAGCCTATCATCACTATTCCCCTTTAATACTCCCCGTTGCACAGCTCCTAACTCCCCAGGCTTCAGCCCCACACCCACACCTGAGTTCACGTGTCCTGGCACATAACTCATTGCTGTATTGTGCTCTCTCACCTGGAGGGAATTAGGGAAAAGCTTCTTCCTCAGATACATGCATAGTTTCCCTGCAGAAATGTCTTGTCAAAGTTATCTTCTCAGATAATGCTGATATTTTAAAATTAATGACATACAAGACAGTTTTTTTAGCTAATTTCCTGGTATGAATTTCAGATACAGCTGAAACTTCACATTTTGACAATATATGAATGTAACTCCTATATTTTTCTTGTAGAAAAATTATTTAAGTCTGAGCTTAGTGCTGCAGAAATAAAAAGGAAGGAAGGGGGAAGCAAAAAATACCTTCAATGACCTCATGCAACCTTTTTTTCAGCTTATAACATTTTCATTCATGTTGGCAGAGTAGGGGGGAGAGAGAAGACAGAAAGAGAGGCTAACAGCAATTTTATAGAATGGACAAAATGGTCCCAAATCCAACTTATAAATTCATTAACCTTCAGAATTTTTTGTTCTGCAATTCTTACCTAAGGCATTTATGCTGCAAATAACAAAGTAGGAGTCATGTCTTTCAATGAACCTATTGCTGCAAATTTTTGATTCTGCAGAAATTTGTGGTGGTGCAAATATCCTGGTTAACAGTGCAAGGTCAGAACCTAAATGTGTTTATGTTTTGGGTAACTTTATCAGTAGAAAGAAGCATGCGTTTGAACAAGACTTTCAATTTATTCCCATCTCAGGAAATCCTTTAATGTTTAATGGATTGAACAGACTATAGACCCTTATGTAGACCCTTATGTAACTGAACTTAAAAATGTTATGCTGGTAGAAATTCTAATGGGGGGTATTTTAATGACTCTTAATCATAATAAATTTTTAAATAAAGGCAGTAAGCTTACAATATTTTAATTATTAAAATGCTGTAGTTGACTGGTATTTCAAACACATAGTAAGTGTACTGTGGCTTGATGTTCAAGCTCCTAATTCAATTATTTGTTTACTGTTCATACTAATGTGGAGCAATGAGTAAGTCTACACAGTACTTTGGTTTATTGTAGATTTGTATTTTCTTAGTGATGTTCCAAGGATCTTTCATAATTATTTAACCCAGTTAGAAGTGTCAGTTTAATTTTGCATGGACATCTGTAACTTATGTCAGCAGACAGTATGGATAATTTATGAGGAAAGACAAGTTACACAAAGTAGAGGAAGTTTCACAAAAAGTTAACTTTGAGAGAAGTGAGCTTTTTAATATTCTTTAGGATCACTAAAATAGATGAAAAAAAAAGTAATCTAATTTCAGTCATGACTATATTTCAAAGTCTTTTTCTATGTTTCTCACGAACAATTGTAATCAGATCTGCCAGTGAAGCTATTAAACAAATCAAAGTGGTTACTGAAACAAGTCAAAGTGACTTGACACCAAAACCTTCATGGAAATAATCTGTTGTAAGCATCAGTTTATGAGTTACCTTGTGCTTTTTGCAGTTCTGTGACTACAAAAACTAGAGCATTATGACTTTGCTATATAGGCTTTGGGTGAATTATTTTTATTATGACTTTGCTATATAGGCTTTGGGTGAATTATTTTTATTTTAGAGGCTTTGGGTGAATTATTTTTATTTTAGAGGAAGAAAAGAATCATGGAACTAAAAAATTAAGCCCTTTTTTCTAAGTTTTGAAGTGCTTTTCTCTGCAATCCAAATAGTCTCTGAAATAGGTTTTCGTATATTATTACACATCTAAACTTTAGACTGTAAATCTCCCAATAGAGGAACTGAAGTACGATGATGTAGATCTACTGGTTTTAATGGAACAAGTCAGTATGCACTTCCACGAACATGGCTTCATTGTCTTTTCTGCACTTAACATAAGAAGAATATCTGCCATATTTTCTAGCTTACTGAAATAACAGTGTCCTTAATAATTATTCAGGCTGATGTCTGAAGAAGTGATAATCTACTGCTCAATGAAAAGGGTAATTGCCACAGAATCTGTTAGAGTCAGGGTTACTTTATGGGAGGAGAAGACTGTTCCTTTTTTTTACATAATCTGCAGCGGTTCAAATGTTCCCAGTTTCCCTGTTGGCACAGTGGAAAAGAAACTGCAGGAATTGCCCTGGAGACTGCCAGGCAGCTGGGAGGGAAGGCTATGTCAAGCTGTTGTGAGACTGAAATTTCTATAGGCAGACAGAGCCTTGCTGAAATATTATGTCCTTCCTAGTCTATCCCAGCAAAATCATTACTCAATACTGAAATAATTTGGGTGCAACAGAAACATCCAAGTAAGGATACAAAGGGGGTGCTAGTAAACTCCCATAAGCTAGTAAGGATACAAACAGGCAGAGTGGAAGTCTGATTGGAAGATGTTTGGTGATATCAAATGCACAGTAAAATAAATATCAAGTTGTTAAGTTGCCAAAACTATGGAGCATTTGAAGTTCGTAAAAATCTCAGCTATGGGTAAAGTAATGCAGGTGTGATACAGCAGATAGTTGAAGGAAATGTGATCTTCATTTTCTACAGAAGGACTTAACTAAGAGAGGAAAAGATGATTTGCAGGAAAAGTTCACGGGTAGAAGCTACACAGAAGATGCTGGCCATTTCTGAGAGACAGAAGCCAGCAATTTTCTGGTGACACACAGATTCACCAAATGTCCTGAGTTTTCACAGCAAGAGAACATGAAATTAGGTGTAGTAGAAACTGTATTGACCAAAGCCACCATATCTAGTGTCAAAGAAAAACTGTAGGGATAACTGTCAAATCATTGTTTCTAAAGTCCTAAGACCCACACCACAGCCATACCTTCATGGTCCAGTACTACAGACTCTATCAGAGGAACCATTCCAGGCAGTTTACCTCCAAAGACTGCGAAAATACTATATGTTTCCCAGTGTTCCCAGTAGTAGTGGAATTCATACCATCCATCAATCTGTGGAGAACACCTGAAGAGGAACAGAGGAATCTGGACTTTATTTTCAACATGAAAATAAATTAATGTAATATTTATAGACAGACTAGGAAAAGATGTCTATAAAAGATGGTAAGCAAACAGAAAATTAGAGAAGTTTGCAAATTAGTGATGGTTAGTGATTTAGTGATGGTTTTTATCAGAGTTAGGTTGATGGTTGGACTAGATGATCTTAAAGATCCCTTCCAACCTAGACAATTCTATGATTCTAAGAGTAGCCTTGAGACTTGTTTACAAATTTCCTTGAATCAATTCAGGACTTATAATAGTGCGAGATACGGATTGGTTGTAAGTCTGGAACAAACAACTTATTTCTCACCATTTTGCTGTCCTATGTATGCTCTACCTGGTAACAGCCTTCCGTTTTGTACCTTTATTTATAAACTTTAAAGATTTTGGGCTGAGCTACGATCAGACAGGAATACTTGCATTATTTGAAGAAATACTAATAAATGAGAATAAAAAGCCTGCAGACTTACTTTTAGCAGACAAAAGAATGATCTTCTCCATTAATAAATCCAAAGCCAGTCTATATAACGATCTCTTTTATTCAGGAAATAAAAGTTACCACAGTGATTTCATTACCTTTGACATTCTTGAAAACATTCTTTCAAAGCAATAAGTCCTGCCTATCCCTGATAAAACACTACTTATTTCCTTCCAACTATGGTAGAACTGAACTCTGTATACCTTTTGCAGATTTTGCAGACTTTGTCTAGTGCTAAACTGTTATTTCTAGATGTCCAAATGGTGTCATGTTTGCTTAAGTGATGGAGCTTTACAGTGCAATATAGACCATGTTATGTCCCTTCACCCAGTAAGGATGTACCATAAAGGACTACGAATGCACAGAATCTGCTCTTATGTTGCCGTAAGAGAACTCTTTCAGCTGACCTCTATCAAAAGCCTATCACATTGTGAGACCACAAGCTGCATCAAAATATTTTGAGTACCTGGTAAATTTATTAGTGAGCATAAGCATACTTAAATTTATATGTGTTCAGAATTCTATTATAACAGATTACAACTCTATCAGGCAACCAGATGGTAATTAAAACATCCCTTTCTCAAATAACATTGGTTTATTGGAGTCGCATCAACTATTAGTGCATGGAACTGTGAAAACGGTTATTTCATACTCTGAAATTGCAGTGTTTGACTTTTTTTATAGGTACTAATGAGGGATAACATTTTAATTTCAATTTTAAGAGTATGTAATTAAAAATACTTTCATTTAGTTAATCCAAATTGTCCTTTGTTGAGCTCTATATTCTTCCTGTCTTGTCAATCTCAGATGTATAAAATAACAAGAACAGGATTTTATCTTCAGTGTGTATTTCCATTCCTACATCCGATTGATTTATGGATCTTCGCTTACTGTTTCTTCAGGTTTGCTATTAAAAACAATAATAAACATCAAAATAAAACTGACTGTGACTGGCACCAGTTGACAAGTCTTTCAAATACTGAGAAAGAGGAATGGAACCTAATTTTAGGTTTTATCCTTTGAAGCTTTTCTTTAGTAGATCAAATAAGTACTCTGGTAGCAGTTATTTCTGACGTTGTACGTGCTAGGTTCATTGGACTGAAGCTCCAGATTAAAATTATATGCTTGATACATTAAAATAATTTGAGAAGGAAAACCATTTACACACCACATCCACAACATGAGACTATTTTTACTGGACTGTTCACATTTCCTTTTCTTTTCACCATGTATTTCTTTGACAAGAAGTGTCTAGTAATCATTTATGTACACCCAAAGTATTGCATAGGTAGTATATAACATATTTCTTGCATTTTTCAGGTGAAGGCAACCAATACCCTTTAAATTCAAAGTCAAAAAATTTTCTAACTTGGCCATGGACAACTTTCACCTTAGTTAGCTTTATGATCTGAGAAATTTAAAGGAAACTTTATGTATGACCTTAACTGGGAATGAAGTTAGGCCATTATGCTTTCAGGCACTGTTAGGCTTTCTTGGACCCTTTCCTTAGGATGCACATAAAGTCCTCCTGGAGGATGAATTTCTTATTCGACCTTCTGTTTCCCATTTGCACTGCACGGTAGAGTTATGAAGTGGTTTAAATGACTGTCAATGAGAAAGTAGTAGAAAGACTGTAGCAAACCTTATGTGTGTGTGTGTGTGTGCTTCTGATGCTTGTGGCTTGATTGTCCGTGTGTGCCATCACTTATTTGGAGCAGAAGTAAAGCATGCTCATTCAGTGCGAGCTCCAGGAGATGTCTCAGGGGAGGTTCAAAATACCTGCTGAAGTTTTCATATGAAGGGAAATAAAATAAACCTATTACTGTGTTTTGTGATAATGTTGTGGGGAAGGGCTTTAGAAGACCTGCTTCTTCTGTCACACTCACTGTAGGTGTCAGAGCTGATAGCTCTTGTTCCTGTTCCCCTCTTTGTATGTATCTTCAGGCCTGAGATCTCAGGAGTGACATCTGCAGAGAGTAAAGTTCAACTTATTTATCTGCAAGTTAAACCACTATCAGACCGTCTTTGTTGTATTCAGCTACTTAATTTATTTGAGCTGTTGTTGGGATATGTGTGCGTTTTCAGAAACTGAGTCAAAACAGACTATGCTTTGCTACTTTTAAAATAGGAATATAATCTTAATTATTACCCATGTCTTTTAGCTACACTCCTACTAGCCATCTTTCTGTGGGTTTTTTCTGTCCTTTAGTAACCTTAGACTCTGTGTTGTCATATTGCAACACTTAGTTTTGTGGTACTATTTATAAAATAGTATGCTCAATCAGAGAGGTTCTTTTCAGAGCATTCTGAATAATCCCAAAGCTTGGGAAGGAACAATAATGCAAACCATTCAATTCAAAAGCTTTTTAATGTTGAGCTTTCAGTGTCTGTGCAATAAAAGAACATCTATAAAGATGGAGATTATTTTGAGGTGAAAGTCTGCATCTTCAAAAGAGCTATCAACAGAATTAGGTGCTGAACTCTTTTGAAGCTGCTTTCAAATTTTCACACTAATTTTGTTTACTCCTGTAGAGTCAGTCATCTAAGTGCAAGAGGAATATAAAATTAGGAGGACTCACCCTTTCCAAAATGTGTATTCATGGCCTTAGACAATCTGGAAGGAGTTCAGAGGGTTTTATCATCCCTTTCATCCTAGGGTGCTCCTTTTTCTCCATGGAAAAGGATCACAGCTTAATGTCTGTTTCCTGCATCAACATTATAAAAAAAGGTTCAGTAGCGGTAAGATGTTGGCAGGTAAGACAATCCAATGGCTTGAAGGACAGTGATGTAAACTGAGGGGTTTCTATTCCTCCATTTTTATTGACTTGTTCTTGCTAGAACAGAGGCAGAGAGAAAGAGCGGCACAGTTTTGCCTCCTAGCTTGGAATGTGGATTGATGTTGGATAAAAAAATCCAGCCACAGAAAGGTGTTCAGAAGTTTTAGGGGTTTAGACAACACAGTAGGCAACTGAAGAGTAGTATAATACATAAACACCAGAAGCTATGTCCCTCGTTCCTATCACACAAAATCATCGTTGTGTTAAGTTGCCATGAAAATTTCAGGCACTAGCCTTATGATCTTTTATACTTTAAAATCTCAGCTCATTTTCATTTTCTTTTAGAATATCAAGCTGAATGCTTTATTAGCAGATTGAACACCTCGGAGTGTGAAGGTTGTCCCAAATGGAGATTTTTCTGAAAGCAGGAGAACTTTCAGAAGGCTCTAAGATGCACAGAACATTGTGCACAGTATGCAGCCCTGGATGCGAACAGTGAACTGGCAATGTTGATTTATTTTTTGACAGATATTTTAATGCAAAGTAACAATGGCTCTTAGCATCCAGCCAAAAATTGCTTGCATCTTTAACTCCTGGTGCAATAGAAGTTAGATCCTAGTTACAATGGGCAGAAAAATATGGTGTCATTACTCATTACAAAAGGAGGGATTTTTGTTCAACTACCTGTTAGGCTAATTGGACAGTCAGAATAGATATTTGCCTGAATTTTGAAGCAGCGTAAGAAACTAAGATTTCACAGTACTGATATGGTAGCAAGTATTTTCCCCATCTGGACACCTGCCTATACATGAAACTAGATTTTTTTTTAAAAAAGGAGGAAAAAGGTGAATTTGAAGTACTTGACCAAAAGACAACAAATTCCATTTAGTTTCTTAATAGAAGCAATAGACCAGGGTTTAATGGGCTTGAGTGGTAGAACTGGTCACTTAACTAAAGACAGGAGATAAGAGAATTCTGCTTAGAGAATTTCTCTGCCCTGAGCCATTCTAATGGCCCCAAAAAAACATCAGTGACTGGAAAAAAGCTATTAATTAGAAGGATATAGAAGCACACTGAGCAATTGATTCTGTTTGAGTTTTCTCATCTTAAAACAGGCAGAGGTTAGAGAGATCTTTATGTGACATGTTAAGGAAACGCAGTATATGGTTCATTAAAATCAGTAGTCTCTGATGATACTAAAAAAGTGAGAAGGCAGGAAATGACTACTACACTAAATCTCTCCACACCAAAACCGCATCTCATGTTTTGAGTATCTGTATTTCATTCTTACTTATCCAGGCACTAGCTCTCTAATTTCTCTTAGCCTGTCACTTGTCTCTCCCCTCACTGCCCTGCAAAATAATATCCTCCTGTGATGTTACGGAAGTGCTGTCTCACCTGTGAAATGATCTAGACTTAGCAACTTAGTGCCAACATATTCTGGGTATATTTGTAACACACAGGAAGTCTTCTCCTCCTCGTGTACTCGGCTAGCTGAGATCTTGCGACTAAGTATTTACATTATTCATAACCTTGATAGGCTGCTCTGCCTTTTAGTGCTGTTTTCATTAAAATGCATCTCTCAAACAACCATTACCAAAGAAATAAGTCTGTTTAACTGTTTTTTCCCCTGAATAAAATACTGAAGATTTTTTTTTTGTATTTTCATTTATACCTTTGATTATATTTTGTTCTGTACAGAATGTCGAAAATAATGAAATTTAAATCTGAATTATCCTGATTTGCAAAGTGGGCCAGCTTAGGAAATCCACATTAGAAAACATGCTTTGGATCATTAGCTTTGTTGTTCATTGCCACATCTGAACATGTTGAGAAAGAACTAGAAATACACAGTGGTGTATCATTTATGGCGATCATTTTTCAAATTGTCTCGTAAGAATAACTGCCTGCTTTTGTCATAGTTCAACAGATCGCAGCAACTGACAATTTCTCCCAAAATGGAAGTCTCTGTCCCTCCTTGTTATAGCTAAGAGGGGAACGATACTCAAGAATTGGTCAGTGACCCAATCACCCACTGCCAGGTGTACTATGAATACATGCAGTACATTCACTAGCACAAATTGCCAGCAAGTTCTTCAGTGTTTTGCTTGTGTGCTGCCCTTTTTGTATCAAAAATGGCTGGTTGTGGAAAGATTGCTCCTCCTTGACAAAAAATTAAACCCCCTCAATCCAGTAGCTGGTGGGAAATTTTGGATGACAATTCTTTTAACAGCAGAGAAAAGTAGGAGAAACTGGTACAGAGTTTTGACTGGGATTTTTTTTCCCCTGGAATAAATACTATTCTGATTCACAATTGGAAATGAAAAATTATTTCAAATCAGTCAAAGGCACAATCAAGGTATTAAGAAACCACATTTTGCCTGAATGCTCCCTTGGGGTAGTCGTAAGTAAAAACTAGTGAATAGAGAGAATGAGTGGAACTGCTACAGGTGGCTGCAATGTGGTCATGGAGCAGAGACTGAATGCGATCACTGCAGAGACCATGACACAGAAAGTTACAGAGAGTACAGAAGGCTTGGATTTGCCTGAATCCAGTAAATTTTGGAATCTTTGTATCCAGCAACTTGATTCAGTTTAGTCTGATTAGTTTATTTTGCATTTTAGTTGTCACTGTTCCAATTCAGCTCCCTACCTGGTTACTCTCCGACTCTAATGTGGAAATGACTGAGAAAAGGATTTAAATTTAGTGGTTAGTTTGTGATTTAGTGGATTCAACACAATTAACTGCGAGGGAAGTAGAAAAAGGCAGCTGAATAAGTAAACTGAAAGAGTGAAAAGTTAAATCCTATTGATGTGTTAAGTAACATGACACAAAGATTGCTTTTCATTTCCAAGTGCAGAACAGCATTTTCTTTTGAAGCTAACATGTGTCATCAGAAAGATTCACCTGCTACAGAAGGTTATTAAGGAACCTTGATGATCTTTTTGAAAAAGCAGTTGCTGTTCTCATCCTTGAAATGTATCCTCTCTGGGTACATAACGACCATTCAGTTTCTCTTCAACACTGCCTTCACAAGAGCAGTCTTTATTCATAACGATTACCAGAGAAAAAGCATGGAGTGAGGACAGAACAACAACAATATCATCATCAACAACAACTATATATGCATTTAAACACAATAGGAAATTGCTACCTCTTGTACCATCATCAGCTTCAATGTACCAAGAAAGAACACTAAGAAGAAAAGATCAATATATTGTCTCCCTAAACACATTTCTTTCAGACACCTACAACTCTGGTGAACCACTAGATGTTGCAAATAGAAAATTAAATGTGAGATCAATACCTTCACTTCCCATACCCTAAGACTGACATAACAACTACAGGTTTCCTTTAGGGAGGTATATTTATTCAGAGGTCTTTATCCTGTGTTGAAGCTAAAATACCCTTGGGGATGTTTCCTGTAAGACCAGGCAATGATATACATGGAAAGACTGAAAGAAATAGTGACAGGTTCATGTAAAAGCTATTACTCTGCCATCCTGCAGAAACCTCTTTTTAGATTCTCTTTGTCTTTACTATCTACAGAGAACAGCCTGAAAAGAAAATTCCTGCCATCCTCTTTTACTTATGCATAGTGTGTCTCACCTGAACCAAAAGCCTTGCTTCTGCAAGCACTTCAGTGTGTGTTTCAGTGGAGATGTTATTGAACTTAAGCTTGTGCCTAACATAAGCAGAGAAGGAATCTAATAATTTCATATTGCAGCTTGTACATTTTGGTGCTTCTCCCTGTCGGTCTGATTTTTTTTCCTCTTGGGAAGATGTAAGTGTTGGTCCAGGCTCACTCTATAGAGAGAATATATAGAGAGAGAATAATACTTTGGGCCAAAAAATGAGGTACAGAAAGAAGAAGCAAGGGTCTTGAAGGCAGAGAAAAATTCAGGAGCTGTCCTTGTTTGAAGTACGTCTGTTTCACTGCAAGATTATTGAAGGAAACATAAGTTACTGCAGGATCATGAGCGAGGTAAAGAACAGAAAAACAGATGGATTCAAGATGTTTCTTGTGGTCATATTTGTATCTTCTCATTCACTCACCCAGTCACCAGCATTTGGGAAAGGTCTCTTGCCTTTTTGTCTCCATGTTTTTACACACAGCATTTCAATTCTCAGATCATTTTCATACCCCTAAATCAGGACAACAGAAGCAGGACAGGCAGCATTGTGTGGTGCATTTTTAGCACTCCTTGAAAGCTGGGCAACCCTAGCTTGACCATTCCTGCTAACTGCACTCCCCAAGAAGCATACACAGAGGGTTTCTGGGCTGAAGCACTCTTAACCCTGAAGAAGCTGTTCCTCAGAAACAATAACCTTTAAATTGTGCAAATGCAACCTACCGAATTGCCTGCAATCTATTTTCTTCCAGTCAAAGAATTTGTCCGATCAGAGAAAGTGTCCTCAAACTCCTCTTGGTTATCACACTGCAACGATGTGTGCTTAAAAAGCTAAGTGGTTCATCTTTTTGTAATAGGTGCTAAAACATTCTCTGGCATGAGTGCTAGACTTAGAAGCCCTAAGAAGTTTTCAGCAGAAAATCCTTTTCCTTATTGAAACCAGCACAACATTGGCCTTGATCTACTTCTCTGCCATCATATAAGTAATATATGTCAGTTTTCCTTGTAATTTACATGTTATTCTGGAGATGTATTCTGTGAAGTCATGCTAATTTCTTCTGTGTCAAAAAAAAGTGTGTATTAAAAGGCTGTACAGCCTAAAACTGAAACCAATTTTTTTTAGAAAACCAATTCTAATAACTTCTGTTACATGCCACAGCATCTTGCATTCAGTGTTTTTTTTTAAAATGTGTTGAATTGTTACCTGCCATTTGTGTGAAATATTGATTCTGATTTTATGTCTCACCAAAAATAGAGAACTGCAAACTTAAGTGCAACTCCTACAAGAAAGCTTTTCCACTTGTTATTGCAATTCTCCAAAAGCTGTAATTTGAATACATTAACAGCTAACTATTATTAAAATATTAAAACATGAGAAAAAAAATAATCAAAAGAAGTACTTACTCTGTAAAACCTATACACTACACAAATTGCACTGATATTGTACATTTCCCTACAAGGAAGGACTTCTGTTCCTCTGCCTGATGTTACTGTGTCTTCTCGTGCAGTCCTTGAATAAAACGGACCTTGTAGGGTATGCCAATTAGGGCATACCCTATGTGGAGGCTGTTGGGAGAAAATAATTTGTACAGGCTAACATTTTCCTTATATTTATAGTATAATTTAGCATCTTCCCTATATTTATAGTAACAAACAGGATCTACTGTCTTGCAAACGTTATTTAAAACCTGACTTTGATATAGAGAATAACATGTTTTGATCAGACTGAGCATTCCAAATGCAAAATATTTCATATTCAGAATACTGCACAGATGTGCCTTTTTCTGCAGTCATAACAAAAGGTCGTTGAAACATTAATTGAATTGTACTGGTCTATAAATGGTTATGTTATCTGTGACAGGTACTTTATTTAAATAATGAATAATATGAATCCAACTTGATAACAACATATTAAACATTTTATTGTTAGTTGTTTCAGAATGTTATTTACAGGACAGCATATCAGGAAGTTATGAAGCTGCACACTGCATTTGTGGCACCCTTCCTTCTGTCTTGTTTTGTGTTTTTATGGCGTCATGCTGGAGATGAGGTGACATATCAGAGCCAAAGAAGTCAGTTTAAGACATGATTTGCATTTCAACAAGTGACTTTCCACAAAGCACTGTGATGCTCAGTACAATACACAGCAGTTCATATTAACAACATATGATGCTGCTGGACTGTAAGTAACTTGTGGTTACAGCAATTACAAATAGATTATGTGAAATGAGGCCATTGTATTATTTATACCTGTGCATTGCATATTGCAGTGTAAAAGTAGGAGCACACACATACCTACAATAAATATTTTGTTTCTCAGATATACTCATATTATACATGCATGTTTGCACTGTGGCTTTTTGGAGATATACAAATGCCCTGCCGTGGCAGTTTAATACCACTGAGGCAAATAAGGGTGTACATGTGTAACTGTAGGTACTTCTCTCAAATGTCTTGTTCCTTTTTGGAAAGCTGAAATGAATGCCTTGGATCCAAAGAGTGGTCTTGTTGTTTGCTGGAGCACTGTAAGGGATTCCGTGATTTCTGGGATTTCTGGATACGAGTGATTTAATATTTTCACATATTTTGTTTTTTCCATCTGGCCTCTGTTATGTTAAAATGTAATATCCATTCACTACTCTATATATTCCTGGAGTCTGCTTGCACCAAAGCATGGACTAGGTGATCTCTATGCTCCCTTCCAACTCTAAACAATAAACTCAGTGAAATGAGTTAGATCAGAGCTCAAAATCTAACTTAGTAATCTCTCTCTGTCCAAAATGGCACTGCAGACCTGGCATTCAAAGAGAAGGTGCTTAGTAAAATATGAGGCAGATATCAACAAAATAACCTGCAAGAGTCTTCTTCTTGCTGAGAGTTTTTCCCCATTTGCAAACTTAATTAAGGTGAAGTTACACGTTTGTGATCAGTTACCCACCAGATAGTATAGAACTTAAAACGCTGCCAAAACTTTTTTTAATTGCTTCAATAATCATTTGACAACTTCGTGAAGTGGGTAGCAAGTCTGTGTGACTTTCTGCTACCTTGAGAATTGCAGCACCAAAGAGGAGGAAAATTCAGATGTGGCCTACATAGCGATGAGGATATTTCAGTTAGTCTGGCTTAGTAGAAGACAGTCACATCATCTGTGGACTTGGGGAAGACTCATCTCCCCTGCTGATCCAGATGAGTTGCTGGGTTGTTAAACATGCAGAAAGGAGAAAAATTAGAGCTTCTAATCTTAATTTGCAATAATAATGAGACTTGAATACCCTCAAAGCACAGCAAATACTGGTCAAGATTACAAGGAGGGACTTTTACAGACTTTCTGTAGTATAGAGGGAGCCTACAGTGATGTAGTGCTAGATCATGAATCTTCTTCATAGTTAGTCTTATTAATTTTGCAGGTAGGCTGACTTCAGAGAAAGGCTGACTAGCAACAGTTCCAGTTCTCTGCAGTCAGAGCTTAAATTTTCTTTTACAAAGAAAAGAATTTCAATAGCAAGCTTCTTTCCAGGCATCAACAGGTAAATCTGAAAGCTGAGTTCAAATCTGTGTGCAGGCTAAAAATCCCTCTCCTTGGCGAAATCTAGATTGGACAGCCCCATATATATATAGGATATGGCCTGACAAAAAATGTATTGATCAGTGCTGATGTCCAGGCACTGGTGGCACACAGTGATGTACCACAAAAACATTGCAGTGAAGTCATACCTCCCTAGAAGAGCACAGAACCAGCTCTTATGAGTAACTTCAGTATTCAGTTTAAATGATGTGGAAATCAAATTCTAAAATCACATTACTGGTATACATTGCCCCACAGTTCACAGAGTTGCGAGTAATAAAATGCCTGTCACCCATAATATTAACTGATTTTTATTACTTGCTAAGAAAATTATTTACTTTACCTCTGGTCATAGAAATATTTGTCATGATATAAAACATAAAATGTAAATTGTTCTGCTTTTTGAATCTGGTAACGTTGTAGATTGTCAGATAGATATGCAGCTTGAAAGTTAGTAAACACACAATAGTGAACAAACTGATGCCACTTTGGCAATAAGCTGGACTTACTCTCTGTTTCTTGAAAAAGCATGCCTTTCAAAACAATTTTTAAAAGCAAATGAACTTAGAAGTCAAAATACTGATTGGGGTTAATCAGGACTTCTTGTCTCTGTGATGCTCCACTTACCTAGAGGAAGTCACAGTGCTGTTTTTCTCATTTCAAAACCATTGCTAGTAAACACTGTCAGAGACTCCAAATCCTCCTACCTTAAGGTTTATTCTTTTTTATGTTCTCTGTAACATGGTTTCAGTCACATGAATTAATTTACATTAAATAATACTACTTATATGTTTTAAAATATATGAATATGATAAAGCCTTGGGTGACACATATTGGAGTACTCTTAGCCAGGACTAACAAAAACCAAAATGCAACTCATGGAGCAGGGTATTCCTTTCTACTCATAACTATAGCAAATAGGATAACACTTTCTTCTGCATATTTGCTGTAGCTCTTCCTTCCTTCCTTTGCAAATTACTGTTAAACACAAATTGTGACACAGAATTAAAGTTGCTTTGTAGCTCCACTTTGGTGAGTAGAATACGCAAAAAAATCTCTTTGCAGAAGTTACAGTCAACATAATAATCCTCTTTTGGCAAAAGCTTTTCCTTGTAGGTCTTCATGCTTTCTGTCAGGAAACAAATAATCTGCTGGATCAGAGCTCTGCAGGAGGGCTGTGTCTCTAAATTCTTGGCAAGGGTGTGGGCAAGTTGAATGACTAAATTTCTCTACAGAAGTGAGGACTTGAATATAATAATTTTTACCAGTAGTAGTTTCATGGACCAATGGTATGTATCAGACTCCTTATGTGGGACATTCTGTACTGGCTAGCACTTTCAGTCTCAAATGAGACAAAATTAATTTTTAATATCTACTCTTAAAGCTAGGGTACTAAATACAGAAAACTGTACTAAACATCTCTTGAAACAATGTCTGTCATGTTTCATATAGATCTAATTGTCTGTGTAGAGCTTCTGTTCCTGCCAGTAGTAAGTAAGATAATCACAGAATGCATCAGCTACTTCTTATTTGGCAACAGATTACTGACTGCAAGTATTTCAGGCCAAGCCAAACCAAGAAGAAAACCCTCAACATACTAACTGCATTTTTCTTTGATATCAGCAGCATGTGATGCTACTTATTGTGCCTGCTAAAACTTACAAATTCAGTGAGGTTCATTGTGTAAAAATAGTAAAAAATCTGCTCTTCATCAATTACTTTTTATGTGGAGTTTTTAGTAATAGTACTTCTAATTCTCATTCCAAACTAAAATAATAATAATAGAAAAAATAATGTTATATGGATTCTCAAATCTCTGAACCATAAAAGTAGTAATAAAATTTTAGTTGACCTTACTTTAATACTTTCATATGACATACCTGTTGCCAAATTATCAGTGGATGCTATATTTAATGCAATAACTAGACATAACTTATGCAAAACTCTGAACTTTCCTCTAATTATCAATACTGGGTCAGTAAAATATTTGTATATTGATCCTTCATCCAAATTTCATGAGTAGCTCTTGGCATAGCTTTATGCTGAACCTCAGCTGTTTTGGAAGACTGTGAATTTCCATATACAAGTTACTCTTAATGGAACCCTGACTAGTACAGGTATCTAGCTTTCACAGGTTCAGAAAGAAGTAATATCAAGCTGTTAAAACTCATCACAATACTGTCTCAATCCAGAAAGATGGCTGTGATGACAACAGTACAGATTTTATGGTAGCAAGACCTTGTTGCAGCTTTTAGTTGTTGAAAATTACAACAATATCATAATATAATATCATAGCTTTTAAATAAGCACTGGAAAATTCAGACCATTTTTTCATATTCTGTAGGATCTGCCTACAGAGTTGCTATGCTTCGTGCATATATACATATACATTGCTGCTGTAATAATTCTAAATATTTATTTTCAACACTACTAAGTACTACATCTTTAGCAAGATGTCTAATGTACTTGACATTGTTGACATGGCTTCATAGGTTTTCTATAACCTGGTTAAGCAGACGGCATCTTTATTGCTCCCTGCTGAGAGACTGCAATGAATCCACAGGAGTATTTTAGGGCTGGTTTTATTTATAGTGAGATATGACTGCATCTCATGTTGGCACTAATTCATTTTGTACATATGTATGTGATTATCCAGAATTTGAAATAAGAAATTTTAATTAAACTCTAAGATGATTTGTATAATCTAAATAGTTGATTTAACATCACATTCATATAAGTTTGATAAAAGAAGAAATTATGGACAAAATTACCAAGATACTAATATTTATGTATGTATGCTTTTTCTGTACAAAACACCATAAAAATATTTTTTCCTTAAATTTTCAAAAGCATTCACTGATTTTGCTTACTTTTATGATAGTGAGGAGTAATGATTTGTGGTAAAGCATCCAGAATTGGTGATGCTTTTAAAAACTTATACATTTGCTATGGTGCAAACTTGACCAAAGTGTTTAAAGGCAATATGAACACTAGCTCTGCATTATTCTCACCATTTAGAATTCATACTAATATGACTAACCTTCAGTTGCTAGCTCTAATGTGATCTGTTTTCAAGTTTTTTTTTGCTATTACAGTGATAACAGGTACTAGACTAATCTGTAGACCAATTTTGGGGGCTACTTTGAAGGGAGAATAGAAAAGACAAGAATTGAATCAGCAGAAATGGCTGATTGTGCTCCGCTACCTCTCTTCCTTCATATTTCTGCATGTAAGGGGGTAGATACTGGCTCAATGAAGTCAAAAAGCTTAGAGGATGGATAAGGCACTCTGATGGAGTGGCAATTTGTTCAGCACATTAGCAGCTCTTCTTCTCAGGAACATATCTTCTTCTCAGGAACATATTTGCTGGAAACTCAGATCCCTAAACGCTATAGATTTGCCTGTTTCTTTTTTTTATTTTATTTTTGTCAGTGTTTGTGCCCCTCTAAATCTAAATATTTGGTTTGCAGCTGACTGTTTTTCTCTTTGTGAGCCTTTACTGTAGGTTATTTGTTCCTCCACTCCTACTGGGAAAAAAATGTACAGTCTAAATGTAGCACATTTGCTACATTTTCAATACCTCAAAGCAGCTCTACTTCCCATGTGTTTCCAGGGGAGCTGAAAAGTCCTGTATTTCCCTAGAGCTCATATTACAAATGTTCAAGTTAAACTTTGTCTTACTTCTTTGAGGCAAATCCTCTCTGAGTCATTTGTTTACAAACATAACAAAGTTATTAATATCACTGAAACCATGGATTACTGTGACTGACTTGTGTGAACACTTTTCACTAAAGCTATGTGGAACTGAAATTAACATGAATATGTATGGATAAGCTAAAAATTTGTGTTGAAACAAACAAACAAAAAAATTGATGTGTCTTCCCTTATTTTGAAGATTAAAACTTCGAAGAATTTCTCACAAGGTTTGGCCTTTATTAAAGCCAGATAATGCACTCAATCTGGAATATAAATTCGTTTATACTGGGTAAAGAGAAACTCATAGGTGATCATCTGTTCTCTGTAGTAGAAGGCAGAAGACTTACAGGCATTCCCGAGAGGTGGCAACATCAATGTTCACTCACCAACTATTTCTGTTCTCTGTATTCATCTACTCTAGCTGCAGGTCTCCTTTGCAGTTCTGGACCTTCCAGATTCCTTAACAATGAAGATTAGGGTAATAAATTACCTTTATTGAGAGGAACAAAACAGCTGTCTGTCAAGCTGCTCCATCTTGAATGCTGGTGGGATCGATCTGGGAGAGCCATGTTATCAGGTGCATGAGGATTATGAAGTAGTGCATTTACTTAGAGCAGGCAAACTAAAGTTACTCCATAAATACCAATTCTGACATTTTTTGTGTTCTAAGCATTAGACTTTCTAATGCTGTGTTCACTTTAACAGTGTTTAGTGTGTCATTTCCTGTTTCATTTTTAAAAAGAAAATTGAAAAAATGCTAGAAATTCTATGAAAATTTTATGATCATATTGAAGGCCATCTGTTATCTGTAGGTGCTCACCAGCTGAGCTGCTACCGTAACTGAGATCAGTGGTAGGTTATTCTCTGCCACTGAAGAAGCAGGCACTTTCCTCACAGTTTTTACTGGAGGGACCTGGGACTCCTCAGTGTCTGACTTTTCTCCCCACATCCTGCTGTCATTTTCTTCCTGCTCCAGCATGTAGTTCCACTTGATTTGCTGAGCCTGCTGTCCTCCTCATACCTAACTTCTTGGAAAAAAAAAAAACAAAACAAAAAACCCCCAAAACCTCCACCCACATTTTGTAACAGTCAGACTTCTGCCTGGTTTTCTTTCCGTTTCTCCTACCACTGCATTTGCCTACTTTCTGTGCATCCTCTTCAATTCTATGTCTGCCCGGTCCTGTCCCTTCCCTACGCTTGTTCTCAGCCTGTTTCTTTTTGCCTTATTCTGATATTTCCAATGCCTTGTTCCTCCTTGCATTGCTTAGTTCAGTTTCTCTCTTCCAGTCTTCTCCTACCCCTCCCGCCCTTGGGGACAGCCCTGGGGCAAGCCATTCTGATCCTCTTAACTTGGTTCTTAGGAACGTGGTTCAGTGGTGGGCTTCTCAGTGTTATGTTTATGGTTGGACTCTGTGGTCTTAAGAGTCTTCTCCAACCTAAGTGATTCTACAATCCTATAATTCTATGATTCTTCCCATATCAACTCCCAGCAAGGGCAATCTCCAGGACCTTAACTCCAGGATGCACTGTCAGTTCTCTTTTCTTGGCCAAGCACTGGTTATTTCAACAGAAAAGGGATCCCACCTTCTCTTTTGCAGTGCTTTGTGGTGTAGATTTCCCTGTTTTAAAAAAAAATAAAAAATAAAAATTGGCCCACAGCAGACAACCGTATTTCAGCACAAGTTGCTGGTTTTTTTCCAGATTATATATATAGTTTAAAAAGTCTTGTAACAAGGTATCTTGGGCAGACTTGCCAAGGAAAGGTGGCACCTGAAGGACCTATACTGTGAGTTATCTGGAGACTTTGTGTCACTCCAGTGGTACCGAGCAACTACAGAGCAGTATTTGTTTAAGTGAGGTGTGTAGTGCTTTTTATATCAGTGCAACAGTGTAAAGCTGCAGAGATCTTAGCTGTACATTCATCTAGATATAGGTATATATTCTTATATAACTGTTAAGATAAGTCTGTCTTAATAATAATAGACCTATGAGTAAATTCAGCATGTTTCGACTGATTACGGATAACTTAATAGGAGCAGGTGCTTTTCCATGGTCTTGTGCACAGCTTCAATAATGAAACCGAAAACAAACCATGGCACAAGAACATCTTGGTGCAAACTGTCAAGCCACCAGACTTTACTGGACGTAACATAACAGGACAAGGGGTAACGGCTTCAAGTTGCGCCAGGGGAAGTTCAGGTTGGATATTAGGAAACATTTCTTTACTGAAAGGGTTATCCAGCATTGGAATGGGCTGCCAGGGAGGTGGTGGAGTCACCATCCCTGGAGGTATTTAAGAAACGTGTAGACATGGTTCTTCAGGGCATGCTCTAGTGCCCAAGATTACTGGTTTGTGGTGGGGTGCTGTGTGGGTGGGTGATGGTTTTTTGGTTGGAGGTTGTTGTGTGTTTAGGTGGTGGGAGCTGGTGTTGTTTGTTTGGTGGTGGGTTTTTTTTTTTTTTTTTTTTTTTTTTAAAAAAAAAAAAAAAAAAAAAAAAAAAAAAAATTTTTTTTTTTTTTTTTTTTTGTGGTTGGACTCGATGATCTCTGAGGTCCCTTCCAACCACTACAATTCTGTGATTCTGTGATTCTGTGATAACATAACATAACATAACATAACATAACATAACATAACATAACATAACATAACATAACATAACATAACATAACATAACATAACATAACATAACATAACATAACATAACATAACATAACATAACATAACATAACATAACATAACATAACATAACATAACATAGCATAACAACACAACATAAGCTGCTGGACATTACTGACCAAATTTTACCGGACATAACAAAATTTTACTGCGTGTCTCAGCCAAGTGAGTATATCTCAATGGATGGACAATATGAAGTTTGGTGCTGTAGTTAAGACCTGGTCCCAGTGGGCTGCTCCTGTAGGCTTAAAAGAAACCAAATCTACCCTTCACTTCCAGGATTATTTGTTCAGTGTCATTTCTTAAAGAGGCCAGAGTGGGGACAGGTAGGAATCAGGAGTGAGTGACAGCTTTCCTCAGGAGCCTTTGGAAAAAATAATAGTGACTCTGTGTAAGTGTGTGTGTTTGTATATTTGTCTGTTAGTTAAACTTTAAACTATGGAAATACTTACAAGTCCTTGTACTTACCAAGAGTATGAATCATTAGAGCACATTTACTAAGGGTATTTTCTACAGTAATTTTAATCTTTAATTAATATAAATGCATACAGAATCAAATAAAAAACATTAAATTCATCATCATAATTACACTGATATATTTAGGTCCTAAACTGAGTTTTGTCTTTTTTTTCCTACCTCCTAAATTTCTAGTCTCTTTTCCTATGCAGTCGCTGCACGTACCAACTCACAATTGTAGCAGCCCTGATGTTGAAAGGACAAAAATACAAGTTGAATAACTAAAACAAAAGACACTTTTGCATAAAGCAGGGCAGTGCTTATTGTAATTACCAGGTCATTTCTTTCTGCCTAATGACAAGAGACTGATTACTAGGCATTTGTGTAAATGCTTACTGATCATTAATGTTTTGTCTGCTAGCTGCCACCATTACTCCTCTCAACATTCACTTAAAAATAATGAGTTCACATAACTCAGCTGGTCAACCATAAAGTGAAAATAATAAAAGGGTCATACTTTTTCAAATAATAAAAGTACTGAGGACTTTCAACTCAGTAATTAATCACATACCTACAAATAATGCACCTGTTACTCTGTGTACAGATATATATATATATTTGTAGGAGTGTCTATACAGGGCTTTTTTTTTCCATTTTGAAAAAAATGTAGTCATATCCATATTCCCCTTTGGAGAAAGTATTTTGTTCAGAAAAAGTCTTACAGAATCAATTATCATGTAAATTGTAGATATTCTAAGCTGAAAATAATTTTAACCTGACTGTTGCTTTAGCTTCTAGCACAGACCCAGAAGGATTATATATTATATTCATTATATAAATAATAAAGTTTTAAAATATTAAATAACTCTTCCTTCCTTTCATTTAATTCATCAGCATTCTGGCGGAAGGGTGTAGGGGGCATGACTATGGGCTAATGTCTGTAGTGGGATGGGAGCTGCTCTCAGCTGCTCTGCCTCCGAGCTGCCCTTCAGCCAAACCCACAACGGGAGGAATTCCTTTAGAATCTGGCCAAGGTACATGGAACCCGGGGCCTTTTTTGTGGTGAAATACCCAGATGTTGCTAGGTTTTGATCTCCAGTTTGTATTAATAGGAAAACATTCATTTAAATGTCCCACCAATGCTCAGAATGCTTTTACCATAGGTGTTAGCAAGCCTATAACCAAATATTTTTTTACATCATGTTTTCTTACACTAAGATTTTTTTTTCAATATTTGAAGCTATGAAAAATTTACAAAGCCAGCAAGTAGACTTCTCTCTGCTGACTTCAATGGACTTCATATCAGGAGATGTTCAGTTAATTTAAGGTGTCGCATTCGTTTCCTTTCATTTTAGATGGTGATGCTACTTTCATCTCCTTCCGCAGAGACCATCTAGTCCAAACCCCCTGCCAAAGCAGGTCCACCCAGAGCAGGTTGCACAGGAATTTGTCTTGGCAAGTTTTGAATGTCTCCAGAGATGGAGACTACACCACGTCTCCGGGCAGCCTATTCCAGTGGTATGCCACCCTCAAAGTAAAGAAGTTCCTCCTCAGGTTTTGGTGGAACTGGGCACCACTGAAAACAGACTGGCCCGATCTTCTTGACACCCACCCTTCAAGTATTTATAGGCGTTGATCAGATGCCCCCCAAAGGCTCCCTGCAAAGCAAGGCAGATGTATTAGAAGACATGTCAAATGTTAAAATGAATGCACACATTGTGAAAAAACTGAATTTTAAAGTGTGTTCTTCTCTTTATCTGCCAGGTTAGGAGCTCAGTAGTCAGCATCCCTTCCCACTGCTGATTCTGCAGAAGCTGGAACTTCTCTTACCTTTCTGCTCTCTAAAAGTACTTTATTACAATCCCCTGTTTCTCAGGTTGTCCATAACTGCAATTCTCTGTCTATTCTTCTTTCTATGCAAAACCACTAATCTAATTTCAAAGGCCGTTGTGAATTTGTGCTTTGTCAGAACTTTTCAAACACCTGTCTCAGAGATACTACTCGGAATACCACCACATATGCAACCTATGCACAATCCTGCAGGTGTTCCGTGAACACCTGTTCTCAACCACCTCAGGTATACCACTTCTTCCATTTCCCTGGGCTGCACATGTGTCAAGTTTTCCAAAGTTTTTATGCTATCTGTGCCTTGCTTCCACCTGAGGCAGAGTCCTCATTTGCCTGCACCTTCCAGTGCCCATACTGCTCCCTCTCTGCCACTGTGTTTAGACATCTGACACTCTCAATTCTACAGAGAGTGAGGCAGATGAGATAAGCAGGGGCTGAGAACACTGCCATGATGTTATCAAGACGAACCTTCTGGCCGATTTCTTGGGCATCAGACTGCTTACTAGCACCAGTCTCAAACTAGCAGCTCTGCAGCACACCAGCAGCTTGACTTACAAGCTGGCAGCTGTCACAGGTTTCCTCAGGCCACATTGGTGTGCTACAAAATCTTTGCCATGCTTCTGCTGGAAGTATGAGTGGGTGGAAGCTATCTTCTGCTTCTGTCTTCTACCTGTCTGCTTCCCTGAAGGGAAGCCAGGGTACCAGGCTGCAGTTGTTCAGGTCTTCCTTAACTTCTCTGTTATTTCTTTTGTCTCCTTCAGAGGAGCTTACTTTAATCAATTCACAGCACAGAAAGATCCCCTTGTCACCTGGAAAAGTTAGGCATAATGGTTTTAGGCACAAATACCAAATTTTATCTCAAAATTCCTCATTATTTAACTTCACGTTATTAAGAGGCAAAATTGTCAGTCTATATTATGCTATATTATACAGGCAAAGAGTTAGTTCTTCACTGTCTGTGGCAAATATCCTTCCTCTCTTCACCTCCTTCTTTAAAAACCACTACTTTCTAAAACTTGTGTAACATACTACTTCCTGATCACTTAGACCTGCATCATTCTTGTGCCTAAGCCAATAACTCTTCCTCTGCCAGCAAGTTAAAACTTTTCTAGGACAGGGAGTTTTCCTTCACGAATTATCACTTAAAAATACAAATATATTTATGGTACTCAGTAAATAATAATTCTAAAAAATTAGCACCGGGCTGTTGATATCTCGTTTATGTGATTAGAGAAAAAAATAGGACAATATGAATATATTACATTACCTCAGTGTCATGTTGTTTTCCTATTGTGTGTTATATATGCAAAAGTGTTTCATAACCTTCACAATATTGCTGAAGTTAATGACATAGATTCTGCTATGGTTTCTACTGCAGAGGAAAGTGCTCTGAGGAACCAGTAGTAACAGCTTCACCACAAGCTGAATGCCATTGGTGCGTAGCATTCAAACGGTGCAAGAGAGTTTTCACAATAAAGGATTATTTTCAATACAGAAAAGATGTCCTGAGGCACTTCTCTTGCTACTGACTGCATGCCTGTATTTCTGGTTTCTTAAATATATTAAAAATGGTGCCTGCATGCTCTTTTGCTAGAAGAAAATATAAAATCTCCAACATTTATTTCCTTCTTTTTTAAATTCCAAAAGTGAGAAGAAAATACTCGTAATCAGTTAGACAATGTGGGAAGACAAATATGGGAAAAGACTTGCTTGTTAAACATGCTAGCTGCCTACAGAATGATCTCTCCAATCTGTGCTTCGACTAGTTTCTTACTCTCACATTTTTCTGCACTATGAAATTTTATTGCTTTTACCTGAGTTCACAGCCAGAGTGTT
Organism: Calidris pugnax; assembly: GCF_001431845.1. Lineage (NCBI taxonomy): Eukaryota > Metazoa > Chordata > Aves > Charadriiformes > Scolopacidae > Calidris > Calidris pugnax. Next base: position 7,999,771 of record NW_015094508.1, on the reverse strand, counting down.
CTCTACTTCCCAGGATGTTTGGTGCACAACCTACAGCCAGCAATTCTTAGTGTTGTCGGTTGAAATATACTATTGCCTCAAACTTTTCACTTTGTGTACTTGATTGTTACATTTATAGCTCATTCTGAGCTCAAATGTATTTCCTTCATTTGGCCCACTATCAATCTCAGTATGGGTAAGCATCAGACCACAGCTTATCTTCTCTGAGGCAAAAAAAACCCCTCCTTATAACACAAAAGAGCTGCGAGTGTTTAATCCCTGATGTGTCCTGGTCCTGCATAGCTGCACAGGTGGATCTACCAGCCTTGCTCCAAGAGCTGCCCCAGCAGCACGCAGCTGACACCTGCAGACATGAGGTATAGGACTTTGCATTCATAGTAAGGTTTCCTCAAATACTGCTCTACAAAACTTCTAAATTAAAGATGCCCTGTGTCTATAAAAGAGCTGCTGAAATCAGGTTTTCAAAGATTATAAATCGTTCAAAGATTATAAATCGTTCAAAAATGAAACAGTCAGTGTTTGTGTTCCAGAGTTCATAGTACAATATGCAGACACCCTTTTTCACCCTTGGTGAAAACCCTCAAGAAGTCACATACCCTGCTATGGTAGGAGAGCAACTGCACTGTACTGCTCTAGATTTACAGTAGATTTCTTTCTAAAAAAGTCTATTTGCCCTTCTCTGTGCCTGTTCAAATGCTGTGTTCAAGAAGTGGATGCCTCTGTTGTGCCTCTGTTGTGTCTGTGCCTCTGTTGACACTAAATCAAAACTTCATGTGGCACCAGCTGCTTCAGATTAAATAAATTTGATTTGGAGTCACTAAATTAATTTGAAAAGGCGTTTGCATGAATAGAAACAAGAGACTCAGAATATGATGCAGGAAGTCCTCCTGTGGACCTAAAGACAGAAGCAGGAAATTGTTCCAGCACTCCTGCTCGCTGAAACGGCTTCCTGCTGAGTGCGGTACCACGCAATCTCTCTACCCAGCTTCTGGATCTTGAAGGGCATCTGTCTGAACTATTGATTGCCCAGCACAAACCTTTGATTCTGAGGTCTCTGCCTCTTCCAAGCTGCATAGGTACTTGCATTTAATGGGCTGAGAGACAGGTTTTATGTTTGGCTTACAAGAAGCAGTCATTTCAAGCAAGTTCTTTACTGCCAGAGGAAGTAAACTAGTTTTTAACTGGTTCTAAGTAGATATTTGTACATCATCCCACATAAAATCTAATGGATGTGCATACATTAAAGGTCCATTTACCTCTCTTGCACACATACACGAGGCATCTCTACTTGTGCCCCCTGAGATGGCTAGAAGTCCTGCAGACATGGTTGATGCAGTGCAGTCCCAAGGCTAACAGGCTCCACTTCTTGGAAAAGGATTACATCAGTGATGAACAAGATCAAGTCCAAGAGGTTTCCAGCAGCCTGATGCGTGTCCAGTAACTTTTCATTTGCCTAAAAAGGGTTGTATGCATTTACCCTACATTGTGACTTGAGTAATAGTAATCCATTTTTATTTTCTGCTTCTAAATGTTTATTTTGTTATCCATAGAAAACCCTGTTATTTACACCCGTGTCTCTTTGAATAGCCTTTCTTATAAAGTAAGATAAGCAAAAAAAAATATTTAAAAATCAAAAGTATAAGGGGTTTTGTTGTAAAGATATCTTTGTGTGGAGAGTAATAAAAGGTGCAGATTGCATAGAAAAATGCTTTGAAGAAGTGCATGGTCATTTGAAAAAATTGCATTGTCAGAATTTGAAACAGTTGCAGGAAGAAATTCTCCTGTTCTTAAAACTGAGAAACCTATTTCAGACATCAACTCACCTCCATTGATGGTGAGTTCTGTAAGCAATGCAGCCAACTGGCTTCTTACAAAGTAAAATCTAACAGCATACTGACATGAAAGCCATAAACTTTCCTGCTTTAGCTGCCCCTAGAGTAGAAATATTTTGTCCCTTCAAAAATGAAGATGGTTTTCATAAAAACTATTGTTCCACAAAGTTTACCTATAATGTGGAGAAGGATAAATTGCACAATATAGGTCTTTACATATCTAATAAAAAATAATATTTGCAAAGTTAAACGTGGAACTCTTCTTTTTATGCAAAGAAAGTATGCAGCTGATGAAAGGGGAATTTTGATCAGCATGAAGTACCAACATTTTAAGAGATGCATTGTTGCTGCTTCTGTATGTGCTTTTTAAAAGGACTCTTACGGTCTGTTTTGTATCCTAGTGAAATATGTCTATCGCCGAGTTCTTCCAAAACTACCACTGTGTCCTAGAAGGTCTAGAAAGCCTAAATGTAGTAATAAATCATATCTACTTCAAAGAGTATATACACTGTAGTGGAAAAACAAAGTGGGTTTTCATTTCCACTGACTGTTGCAGAAAGCTAGAGGTATCATTTCTAACCTACCTAAATTGCTCGGAGATGGTTTATCTGGGAAATTGCATTTCCATATATGGTATCCTTCTATTTTGAAGTTGAAAGATATGATCAAGGGGATGATCTTTAAAAATCAAAAGGGAGCTGAGAGCAAGATATTCTCTTTGAGGAGATGTTGACTTTGCAACCTGGTCTAAAAGATTGAAGTCCAGCATTCTCTCCATGTTGCAATCCCATGCACTCTTACTTGTTTTGTCTCATACAGAGAAACAACTGTAGGGTTTTCTTTAGCTATACAGGACTGTGCATCCTAGGATTTTAAATTGAAGCTGTTCCATCAGACTATTACATAAGAAGGTGTGATGGAAACTTCTTGTAGTTTCCTGACTGAAAATGTTTAAGTAGCTAGATTTGAATTAATGTTAAGAGTGCCTAGAACTTGCAAAAAGTCATATTTGTTGCATTAAAGATGAAAGAAAATGCATTTAAAGTAAGATAATTGGCTTGTAATGCATGGAGGATTCTTGTTTCATAGCAGTAGACAAATGATTTCTCAGCATTCACAATGTGGGGTTTTTTTCTCTTGTTAAAGCTTTAGAATTCACAGTGAGAGGAATTGGACTGACTGGGTTTCTTAAGTTAACTGTAGAAGAACATTTGCATCTTCATACACCTACTCAGATGTTTTTCTCATCTGCTTTTGGGATCCTTGAAGCAATATTTGACCAAAAAAAGTAAAAAAAAAAGTGAAATTTACAGCGATTTTTGTTGAAAAAAAGGTTTTGCTTTGTCATATGCATTGTCTTGATGAGATAAAAAAGATTGATTAGTGCATGGGTCAATACTGTCAGTTGCACATGGACAAGTTGATACACAGAAGCTGTATGAAATGCAAAAAGAAATTTTTGCATCTGGAAGGGAGTACTAGGAGCTATATTATTTTTAGGTTAGTCTGGTTTCTCACCTCTCTATGGCTCTCTGGTTTTACTTCTGTTTTTCTGTGGGTTGCTCCAGAGGTACCAAAGCAAAATGCCACCTCTAACTTGGACATGGAAATATATGGACCATCCGGAACTTGTGGGTTTTCATCTGGTGCTTAAGATTTTTAGTCTTAAATGTTGACAGGAAAATATAAATGACAACCTTAGCTCTCAGGTAGCATAATTTGAAAACATTTATGTTCTTTCTGCCATTGAAAGCCATATTTTTCCTATCAAACAAAGCCAGTAAAAAGAGTGTAAATACATAAACATATTTGAGAAAGAATATTTTACTTTATCTTCAAAATTACAGAATATGGAAAGATTTCTTGATAACTTGGAAGACATAAATATCTGTCACGTATTTTCATTACTCTACTGTGACATTTCACCTGTTAGCTCCTATCTCAAAGTTTAGATTCAGTTTTGCGAAGTAGCTGGTTTGGTTTTTTTTGTTTTCATGGTACTGTTACATTGTTGATATATTGCTCTGCTGCATAACACCTCTCTTTTTGTGTCGTTGGACCCGCTTCTGTGCCACTTAACATTTCCCATAAGGTATGATTTGATATCCCAGGATAATCACATTTTGTTTTCTTAAGCAACCATAATATTTTTAGTGTACAGGGAAAAAACCCTGCTTCAGTTTATTATTTTTTTTCATATTTTTTTCCTTCTGTGAGAGGATTGAGATTTATCAAGAAAAATCTCTTTTCATGCTTTTCATCACAATTTTCCTCTCAGAGCTTCATACCAGAAATCACTCTAGCCTGCGGATTGAGATTCTTTGTTTTTCTATTGATGTCCTTTCCACATCCTTGTTGCCCCCTCACCTGAGAAAGTTCAGCAGCTTGCATTACTGAACCAGGCTGTGGAGTGAGTGTAACCTGAAAATACCTTTTTAGCCATTTCACTTTTACCTAGAATCAGTGCCCTAGCCTGCTTCTTCACATGGTTCAGCAAAGATTCTTAAAACCTGCTGCCAAACAAAAGTGCTTTTAAATACCTTCTTAGAAATTTTACTATTTCCAATGTGCAGCCTCCTCATATCAATCGATTTGGTTTCACTCAAGGTGAAGATTCACCTCAACACCCCTTTGCATTGTTGAATCTCTCTTGGCTTTGGAGTGGTGCTATGTGAAAAGGATTAAAAGGCAAAGATATGATTGGCTGATCATTCTTGCTAATGCAAAAAGACTCAGGAATACATTTTCTAGGAACCAGTGGCAAGTCATACAGGTTTTTATGTCCTGCTTGGCATTTGAGAATTGTGTATTTCAGAGTTCAATAAACTGTCCATATACAGACAGAGGTGGACTTTTCCCATCCACAAGTGTTGGTCTTCAAATGTTTCAATGAAACCATCTCAACTTTTTCAGCAAGACCTGGAAACAAGGTCCACAGACTTTTTCAATCTTTCTTCAAGACTATAATCTTATTCTCTCCTTTTCTTACTGTTATTTAATTCCTCTTATTCTTTTAGCTGTTCCACTGTGCTATGAAGCTTATGTTTATCATTCTTGGGTATCATTTCTATTCAAAAAGGAGATTTTTATGTTGTGTAAAATAAATGTTTGGAAAAGCCTAAAGGAAGTTTGCTGCTGAAGAATACTCAAGTGGAAAAGACAGCCAGCATGTTTTTGTCCCTTCATAGAAATATGGATTTCTCTCAGTTGCTTTTGTTCTTTCCTTTGGATATATTTCTCTGAGTGTTTTTCATTGCTCATAAATCTCAGGAGGGAAATTTACTTCTGGATAGGGCTAGGATGTTAGTGAGTTTTTGTGAAAGCTGGATGTGTTCAGACAATTCTCAGAATTTTTATCCATTTGAGCTACTGGGACGAAAGGAAAGGCATATCCTTAAGTTTTTCAAGATGATTTTGAGATTGTATCTCCTGTAGGTTCTATATTTGATTTGATTATTCATGGTCTAATTCAGCTATTTAGTACCAGCCTGCTAGACACAGAACGTGAACTTCTAACTGTTAAGTCTGAAAATCAAAGAGCATTTCACAGCTTGCTTTAGTCTTGGTCTCAGAGCAAGATTAATGTTATTTTGATTAAGCAAATTTAGGTTTCTCCTCTTGGACTGATTGATTTTGCTTGCAGTTCCAAAAGAAACACTTCAGGTCAATCAAAAAAATTTCAGCAAAATAAACTTGAAAATTATTTGAAATAGAAAGAAATACTTCATTTGACATAAGATGGTTCACATGGATTTTGAACATCCTGTTAAAGCACATTTGAAGGGATAAAACTCTCACCCCAAATTAGAAAAATTAAGTCTTCATTTGGAAAATGTTAATTCTTTGCAGACTTCAGAATTGTTGTTCCTTGCAGTGCTAAGCTTTTCCACCAAAGAATTCAAAGAAAGATCATGAATTTTCAAGGGGTTCTTCTGCTCCCAAGCTCTCATTTTTGATGAAAAAGTTTTATGAACGTCTTTGTTATGCACTTGTCTAATGAACACATCTTCATATATATGAAGTGCATGATGCTATATAACAATCTACAATATGAAAATTTTTTGTAACTTAATAGACACGTGTTACAGAGTTAAAAATGAAACCTTAATGCATTATTATCATCTTTTAGAAACTGGCTTGTATTATAATTTTTATCTGAACAACTTATCCAAACCTCTCTTTAAATCACTTAACTGCCTATTTATTTTTTTTCTGTTCCAACTACCTGCTCAGACCAAGACCATTTAGATTAGGCTACTTGAGGCCTGAAATCTTATTATCTCCAAGTAGAACCCAAAGCCTACTCAGACAACTTCAAATTTGGCACCAGAGTTCATCTCCTCCTGCTGAACATCCTGTTGGCCCAAAATTGGCTAGCATGAGCTTCTGAGCTCATATTTCTACCCTTTGTTTATTGAAAATGTTCTGCACCAAGGTCCTCCAAAAAGCAAACAAGAAAAGTTTTAGCTTCATAACACCATATTTAGACATCAACATAATTATGAAATATTTCACAGTATTGGATACTTTTCCAACTCACTTGTAGAGCTCAGATGCTCACCTGCTATGATCTCTTTCTCATCCTGATTTGTGCTGATTTGTCCCTGCAAGGGAGGGATGATTCTTGGTTCACAAGACATATTTAGTGTAATGAATTCTTATGATTACTTACCTTTTTGTGATCATCACATAATTTCTAGATAATTGTTTCTTTTCATACCCTAGAGGATGCTATATCAGAGAGGATGTTGCTTGCATTTACTTCAGAGTCTACAAAAGCAGATAATACTTCCATCTGCTAGAGCCTGAAAAATACAGGAATCTTTCAGGGCCATCAAAAAACAAAAGCTTCTAGAACCATTTAATTTTCTTTATAGAATGTCCATGCCCCAGAGAATGGATAAAGCAGGCTTCCTCTCTTCATGCCTCTAACACCAGAAGAATGTCTTTCCTCCTCTCAACTATAACATCTTTCTGATTGTGCAGCAAAGCTGATATTCCTGTTAGCAGGTAACATGAGATGCTTAGATGGGAGGCACATGGTAATCAACACTTATATGATCCAATTTACTTAGCTCCTGCCCTGGGATTAACCATCCTTCATGGGTAGCTCTTTCACAGCAATATTTTCAAGCATAGACTGTATAATAGATATTATTGGGATCTGTGGCACTACACAGCCCAGAAGTAGAGAGGGAGTTTAGTGCTGAAAATAAAAGATGGAATCATTCTGACCTCTACAAGTCAGAGCTGAATAAACATTATATTGCCACTTCAGTCTGGATCAGTACCATTAATGAAGCAATATCTTTTCTGTTAGATGTTTCTCTACCCCACATAGTTTCAGCACAGGTAAAACGGGATATTATTTTCATATATGAATGTCTGCTTGATGATAACTGTCAAAAGAACTGATACTTCTCATCCTGCAAATAAAAATCTGGGAGTCAAGATCACGTTGCATATGTGTCATTCATTCCGATCTCATCTCCTGAGCCCAGATAGGTGACTGTTGGCTTCATGTCAGCAAAGTTCTTTCTGCCTCTAGACAGTTTTGAGCCCAGGTCAGATTTGCTTCTCTGTCCAGACACTTATCCAATGCCTGTGGCAAAATTCTACCCATAATTGCTATGCTACTTGGCCTCCTGCACTAGGGAGATACCTCAATTTTCATACTGGACTAGTTCAGAATATTCTTCATAATGAAGAAATAATCTAGCATGGGATTTTCCTTTCTTTGAAGGACATTGAAAGGTAAGTAAGTGGTGGAAATTATGTGCATTACAGAGAGGTGGAATGAGAGAAGGGGCTTGGACAGCTGAAAGAGATTTTAGAAGGCAGCATCTCACATTCTTACCTAAGCAGTCTTCAGGCATCTACCTGTGCTACCAGAAAACATCCTTCCAGGCCTACAGACCCCCTACTCTATCTTTCTTCTGAGTACCTAACTCTAGCCTTACCCCATGAAGAAACTGTCTTGTCCTCCGTTTTTCGCATAAGCACCAAAGATAGGAAGAATATAAACAGGTTTAACTACCTCACAGGACTCCAGCTGCTCATAAAACACCTCTGTTTATGGCACATTTCAGATCACTGGAAATACATGGCATTAGTGCCATCAGTGTTTATAAGAATGTTAAATTTTCAAGTAAAGAATGCTGATAGTAAACTTCTTAACTCAAAGTCAACTCAGTGTTTCGGAATCCTGCTTTCAAAATTCGCAGTAGCTACATAGAATGAAATATTATTTTCCCTGAAACTGATTCAGATAACCAAGATTCACTGAAAATATATCCCTTAGTGAGATATTGAAAGAGTTCGAAGGTTTTTAATAAAGTTCTTTTTCCACAGGAAAATTTTATCTTGCTCATTCTGGATCCTTTAAGGAACTATATTTGTTTCAACAAAACTCAGCTGCAGAATGTTTTGTGATTAAGGCATTCACCATGTATAAGACATGGGGCTTTTTTGGTTTTGTTTTTTTTGGTGGTTTTTTTTTTGGTTGGCTGGTTGGTTTTGGTTTTTTGGTGGTTGTTTTTTTTTCCTGGACACCTTTGCATTCTGATTCAGAACAACATGCTAAATGCTAAATCACATGGGGTTGGAAGGGACCTCTGGAGATCGTCTAGTCCAACCCCCCTACCAGAGCAGGTCCACCTAGAGCAGGTTGGACAGGAACTTGTCCAGTCGGGTTTTGAATGTCTCCAAAGAAGGAGACTCCGCCACCTCCCTGGGCAGCCTATTTCAGTGTTCTGCCACTCTTTTTGAGAGATTAAATGCTTGCTTTCTAGATACTTTTGATCAAACCTATACTGTAAGGATATCTTTGACATTTAATAAATTCAATTTCATTGTGAGAAAACAGCAGAAATATAAGACATACTGAAAGGTAGATGTACTTCTTTTAAGACCACAGTCTTACTTCCTTTTTATTATGCTGATTTTGTGTACTTTGAAGGTACAAAGAATATTAAATAACGTGGCATCTGATTAGTGATCATTATCTGAACATAGCGTTAGAATAAACTGCTTACTGCAGATTTTACCTTTTTTTCTTGCTTCTTTGTTTTTCCATTTCAAAGGCCACTTCCATTTAAATCATATTAACACATGTTAATAACTTGTCTTTTTACTAATTCAAGCTCTGTACTGAGTGTTCAGCATAAGCAGCCCAATTTTATCTTATTTCATTCTGCTTCAATGACTTTGTAAGTCTTCTGTCACAGACTGTTTATATTTTTATTGGTGCTTCTCTCATCAGGATTTATTTTCATACACAATTAATTAGAAAAGAAAATTGCATGCTCCTGGTTCATTAGGAATATTATTAATTTTTTAAATGATAATTCAAAGCACTAGAGGAGAAATTCATCCTGATATAAATAAAGTGATCAAGAATGCAATTATTGTCACCTAGATTGAATGTATGTTTATTCACTCGTATTGCCAGATAGTACCCTCTCCAATACCTGTTAACTATTCAACATCTGGTATGGCTAAATACCTGAGATGAACCACAGGACAGCTATAATCACCAGAATTTATAAAAATTATGGGAAAGATGACTCTAGTCTTAAAGCTGAGGTGCGTGAAATCTAAACCATAGGAATCACAAGGCAAATTAAAAATAAAAACTGTGAAAAATTAAAATATGGACTTTTTGACTAAGAGATAATTACATGCTATTAGGATTTCAATTTTTCATCTATTTGTCCTTGTGTTCTTTATACTGTGAACACACAATCTCTTTTGATGACTCACACTTTTCTTATAATTAAGTCATGCCATTGATCTATGTAACCTACTAATATGTCATATGTACTCTCTACAGAGAGTCAGTCACGTCATGAATTGCGAGTATATTTCCTTGATGTGTAATTCATAAAGATTGGATTGGAATTGGAATAAGTTGGAATTACATTTCAGTCTTCAAAAGGAAGAATTGGAAGAAATTTTAGTAAGTTGGTTTCTTAAGCCACCAGGCAAATCTAGAATGGAACATCAACATAGTAAGGAACCTTTGCATTTCAAAAATTACCCAGCTTCAGTCAAACTTAAAAAAACCTGATTTATATCCTTTCTCACCCAAAGCAAACCATGTCTGCAATATAATTAGTTTTCCTTAATTATTTAATTTATAAAGTTGAAGGAGAAAAAGAAAACGTCAAGAACTGTCCAGAAAATTCCTTTTTATTGTAGTGATGGTTTTATAGCCATGACTGTCTAGCGGCAAAAGTGAATCAAGATTTGCTGGTATTTTTAAATGAGATCCAAAACTTGCTTTAAGTGGCACTCAACAGTACAAGATAACCTCCTGTGTAACTAGCTTAGTGGAACCAGGACAGGGCTGCTCCCTGAAATACAGTATTTTGGAACTAGAAATTATGCCTTCTCTTCTCAGTCACAAGGAGCCTTATATAAACTTTACATGGCAGTTAGTCCAATAATGTCAAGCGTACTTTAAATTTTAGTTTTCCTGTGATTAAATTTCCTTCTTCAATTGTTTTGAGCATTGAAATAATTAAAACTTTTCCTCTATTAGAATCAAGCTTGTTTTCCTTTATCTTGCCTAGCACTTAAAAAGATGAATTTGGACACAGTGATGGTACAAACAACTGCATGAGGTTTTTCAATTTTGACAGGTATGCAAAATCTGGTTAATGACACGAGGTACACCTATTTTATAAGATACTACACACTGTAGGGGAAATTATTCCTGTTGCATTAAGCATTTGATTTGATTGTGCATTAAGTATTTGCATTGATTCTACCCCTCTACTGTGCTCTTGTGAGGCACCACCCAGAGTATTGTGTCCAGCTTTGGAGTCCTCAACGCAGGAAGGACATGGACCTGTTGGAACGGGTCCAGCGGAGGGCCACGAAAATGATCAGAGGGATGGAGCACCTCCCCTATGAAGACAGGCTAAGAGAGCTGGGAATGTTCAGCCTGGAGAAAAGAAGACTCTGAGGAGACCTTATAACGGCCTTGCTTTGCAGCACCTGAAGGGGGCCTACAGGAGAGATAGGGAGAGACTGTTTATCAGGGAGTGGTGTGATAGGGCAAGGGGTAATGGTTGTAAACTGGAAGAGGGGAGATTTAGATTAGATACTAGAAAGAAATTCTTTACTGTGAGGGTGGTGAGACACTGGAACAGGTTGCCCAGGGAAGTTGTGGATGCCCCATCCCTGGAAGTGTTCAAAACCAGGCTTTGAGCAACCTGGTCTAGCGGGAGATGTCCCTGCCCATGGCAGGGGGACTGGAACTAGATTATCTTTGAGGTCCCTTCCAACTCTAACCATTCTATGATTCTATGATTTTGCTCAAATATACATGAAAATGTGAAATAATATTTTAAACTATAGCATAATGCTACTAATATGCTATCAAATATATCCTACACAGACATAGGACAGTGAGTTTTTTCTAGCTCCTCAGTGGCTTTATAAAGGATATATTTTTCATGTACAGACATAGTAACTGTTTTACATGAGAGATATTAGCGCACAGTATTGATGCACTGCTGTATTTTATTTTCTTCTCCTATGGCATAGAAACTGCACACAGATGTAGGACTTTCTTGATATGTGGGGTGCTACCATCACATTTCTGCACTAGAACGGAGGAGAATATGCATCATAACTGCTTTAAAAACAAATATTGATTTTTTAAAAGTCTTTTCAGATTTCATTATAGAAAGTTGTTATTTAAAAATAGGGGCACCATGAGAGCTAGAATATGATACCATACGTAAGCACTTCATAAGCCTCAAGGATACAATAACTGAGTCCATAATGTCTCAGGATCTTCTTGTATGTGGTATTTATGCCCCAACACGCCCTTGAGTCTCCTGATTTTATATAAGAACATCATGGCAAAATACATATTTTCTTCTAGTGCAAAAATATCAGATGCCAGCCCACAGATGAAAGGAATAACCTGGTATCTGCTCTTTAGCCTAACGGAAGGCTAGTGTCAAGAAAACGAAAACAAGAAGGATAAAATGAGAAGGATTTGCATTTTTGTTAAAACAAAGACTAGACTAGAACAAAAATTAATGTAATGTGGTTGACAGACAGAAACCATGGCTATGGTTTGGGCACGAAGAAGGCAGTTAGCATAGTTTTGACTTGTACAAAAGGAATATGAAATCAATGAAAACAAAACAACTAAGGAATCATGTTATTTAAGCACCAGTAAAGTAAAACTTGTCCTTGTGCAGCCTGAAAAGCACAAAGTCTGTTGTACAGTTCCAGACAATGAAAAACAACCATTTGTCCAAAAAAAAAAGAAACAAAGAAAGGAAGGGAAAAAAAAGAAAGAAGGTATACAATATCTCAGAACCCTTTTTCTATTCTAAAAATGGATTCATTGAATTCCATAATATCACCTACCACCAGTGCAAAGCAGAAGATGAGTACAAGAGGTCTAGGCCTTAGAGCTCCTGAAGCTCATGAAAAGCTTTATTTTTTGTCTTGATTGCACATAACTTTTGTGGAATTGCTGGTTAAATTCCTTCAGAACTGGTCCTTAATGTTTAAATTTCTGCTACTTCAACTTTGATTAAAGACACAGAAGAGATTGTCTGAAAGTCTTAGGAGCAATTCACACAAGCGAGGAAGCAAATATTTATTATTCAGCTCAGCAGACTAGCACTTACCTAATCTATAGCTCATGTTTCAAGAGGATTGTTAAGTCTGACTAAAATTCTGTAAAAATAAGACCTAAGGATTTGCAAGCACTTTGCAGTAAAAATATACTTTCATTTCCATTCAGCTACTCTCTAACACATTCTTTGACTTTTGAGGGACAAATTTAGAAAGTAATGACCGGTATAGAGTATAAGGAACCTATGGAAAAGTTTGGATTTTTTGCTAAACAATGCATCAATACATTTTTCCAGCTCCCAGACTCCTACTATACACTTATCCATTTGAAATCTGCTCCTTTTCCTGATGTTGCAACTGTGTTGTTACAACAGTGACAATTTCAGATGAACAATTGAAGATATTCTGATACAGTAAATATATTCTCTTATGATTTGTATTCTTAACTCATATTGAGTCAAATGACTTTTTGTTCAGTCATTTTTTATTACATAAGGAAATTACAGTGGGGTACTCTGGAAAACTAATTTGATGTTTGTTGCATTCTCTGCCAGAAAGCTGAAAAGGAAATGGTTTTGTCATAGATACAAAAGACACCATTCAGTAAAAAATATTGAGCTTTTTCAAGTTTACAGTTTATCTTTTCCCAAGTGTCAAATCTGAACTTCAGTGTCTTTTTTTAAACTATATTAACATTTGCCTGGGTGTTTTTGGTGAGGGAAGAGTCAGATAGTAGTTACAGCAGGTCTGAAAATAAACACTGTGTGGAGGCTGGCACTGAGTCACAGTCCATCCCTGACACTCTTTCCTTGAACCAGCAGCACCACTGAGGCAGGCAAAGCAACCTCCTTTGCTTGAGGGTTGACTTAAACATGGAACCCTTGGAGGAATGGGATGAAAAAAGTAGGTTTCAAACCCTCTCATTGTAGGAAGGAAATCTTTGTGAAGGTGTTTCAACTCAGGCATAAACCATAATGTTTTCAGTTTCCCTTTCTTCTAGCTTGAATAAACGCCTTCTAGCTTGAATAAACAATGGTATTTGTGGCAGAAAAAAAAGCTCGAAAAATGTGAAAGTTAGTAGTACCCCCCTGGGTTTTAATTTGAGCAACATGGAGTAGATTCAACAGGAGAATGACCCTGCTGTCACAGCACTATGGAATGGCTCTAAGATATAAGAAAGCTTTTGCCAAATGCTTGCTCCTTTCAGGCAGAGAAAGGATTTGAACTATGATCATTCCACGCCAGGTGATTGCTCCAAGCATAGACTACAGAGAGAGGTGGGACTTTAGGGAGATGGGTTAGTGTTTTCTTTATTTCATGTCAGGTCAGGAGCTCTGAGCATGCCTGCTGAGCTGAATGCCCAGTAGTGTATGTACAGAGAAATGCTGGAATTAGCTGTGATGGGTGGGTATTTGGTGTGAGATAAATATGGAGTGAGGCCTATCAAACCTTAAATCATTAGGTAGTTAAAAAGCTGTAGACATTTTTCTGGGCCCTTTTCAGGGGGCAGAAAGGGGGAGGGGGAGAAGGAAGAAAAAAACAAACAAACCAGAAGTGTCAAAGGGATTTACATATTTCCAGGATCAGACAAAAGTTGTGAAGATGTAAATCTTACACAAAAGTACCTGAATCCTAGTTCTTTTATTTGAAAAGACATGAGAACTTCAGTGTTATTTTCCCTCTGAAATCAGTGGCTCAGTGCAAGGCTTTAATCTGAACACTTGGTACCTGTTTTCAGGAAAAGGACCAAGAAGCGATGCATCAAAAATTCCTCATGTTTACATCTGATGTTTGAAGCCAATGGAATGGCTTTTATCTTTTACTGATAAAATCAAACCTGCTACAGAAATCCAGAACAAAATAAGTCTGACATTCAGCAAATAATAAACATATAGTTGAAGACAACCTACAGTCTGAGATGAGATTGAAGGGTGTTATAACAGGTACAAAATAACTGCTGCTTTACTTTCTCAGGCACCTGGAAAGATCTTTTCAAATTAAGTAAATTCACCTGCACTGAATGACTGACTGCATCAGTCAGCTTTCCAATTAATATGACAAGAAATAGTGAACTCATTATAGAAATGTTTCACAAGTCATACTCTTTCCTCTTCACTCATGACTTTAGAGTGAACAAAGCACTGAAGTTATCATTGATTTGCCATTGAAACATATATTATCTACTGCTATGTGCTGACTGAAAAATTCATTTACATGAAATCTAGTCACTATCAGAAACAGATACATCATGGAAAGTAATTTGGAAAAGTATGTCTCAGGTATTTTTAGTTTTAAGATAGTGACTTTAAAATAACTGTCTGCCTTACAGTAATGGTAAATAAGAATTGTGTGTCTAAATTGTTCCAAAAAACTGGATTTTCCAAACATGTATTAATAATTTTCTGTCTTGCAACATCAATTACAGAACTTAAAACAGAGGACTACATCCAGAGAGATGTGTACAAGCTAAAGGTTTTGAGTCTAGGAAGGGTCAATCATGCAGTTTAATCCAGAATATAGGATATCCCTAATTTTCCTTCCTGCTTTATGTCTAACAGTGATTTAAGGAGAACAAGGAGATAGCCTGTCATAATTGCAAAGATTGTCAGAGTTAGAATATACATCATAGCTTTGGTAGATATTTAAATGGCACATTTTGTTATTTAAAACCTTTTAATCTTGTAATACTTGTAATATTTAAAATCTTTTAAACGTCTTGTCTGATAACAACATTCCTACTGTAACATTTTGGGTCCCTAGGCTGAGCAAATCAGCCCTTATCCTCCTACATGAAATAAGGAGACAGAAATCCCAGAACTGGTTGCTACACAGATGAAACTGCCTGAAAGCTCTCATTAAATTATCACAGTAATATTAGAAAGATCTCATCACTGATGTGATTGCAAAAGCTGGAGCTCAATGGGTTCACAGTCCTGTATTCTAGTGGATTAAATAAAAACCTGGAGCCAACAGAGGAGCTGGCAGTTTAAGCACAGGCCCTACAGCCCAGAAGACACAATGCAGCTAGCTGAACCCTGCATTGTACACTGAGACACAAATATGTCTCAAAATTGTGAGGCAGTAGTGAAGACAGGAGAGCCAGCACACAAGTGGACAATATTTGGACTGAGTCCTTTGATGCAAGCAGGTACCCCAAGCTTTACCTGGACTCATGAGTATACACAAACTAATACTTATTCAGAAAAGCAAGATCAGGCTTCTAATTACAATATTGGAAGCTACAAATTATTACTTTCTTACCTAGGTAACACTAGCCTTATTTAAGTCTAGCAGCTAGACTGAGACATCCCAGAATCACTCAGGACATCTGACCTGTGCAGCAGCCATTTGACTTCTCCAAGCTGCATCCAAAGTTGAACACCACCACCCCGGGATGTAATTTCTGATTTCTTGCCTCTTGTGGGTAGCATTCAGTATACTAGCCCAGACTAAGGAGATTTAGGATTTAAGCTCGTGGGGTTTTGTGTTTCTAGCAAAAGAGGCAACCTCTTCCTCTCTGATAATGGAAGTAAAGATGAAGCTGAAGCCAATAAGCAGGCTGAAGAAAGGCTATGCTACCTTGTTAATTTATACAGCAGAAAGTCTGTAACATCAGCTCTGGATCCAACTGGATCCAACTGGAAAAAAAACAACAAACAAACAAACCCCCAAAACAACAAAGGTGTAGTCCAGCATTCAAAACCAATTCCAGTGTTGATGGTCAGCTATATGCCCACATAAAATGTGTTTATTAAAACACAGTCACACAAGAGTTTATATCCTAAATTCATCCACACAATCAAATATTCAGATCAATAAAGGAAACTCAGTGAAAATTGGAACTGTGCCAGAATTCATTATTTGTAAATTAATACAGTTAGGAATTTACACCATTTAACTGTAAAATGAATTATTACAGGCTATGGTCTATCATCAATTTCAGCATTAAAACTAGAATTGTGGATAATTTAAAAACATTGACAGAGACTAAAGCCTATCAATAACAGCAAATAAAGTTAATACTTTACAAATCGGATTCCTGCTTCAATCAGTCCTCAAGAAACTAGGTAAGAACTCTTCATCAATTCTGTATGCATTTTCCATGAGGGCTTGCTTTCTTGTCAGAAAATTTTGCTAAAATTCCAGGCTGAAGAAGGTGCAGGGGAAGGGAGAGATGGGTGGAAATTGTTCTGGCCGACTCACAAAGTGCAAACTGTATGCTTCACCTAGACATTTCTGTGTTACAAAAGGAACCGTTTGCAGGTATAAAGATGCTTAGATTTCAGTCCTGAGAAACTATAGGGAACACAGCTTAAACGGGACATGTTATCATTATCACAAGAGTCTCTGAGGTGCCCTGAGAAGGTTGTTCCCAAGCTGGTTTCTACCAATGCTGTTTTGGATGCCTTTCATTCCTTACCTGGCTTTCTACTCCTATATGGTCTCTATTTTTATTCTGTCCTAAATAATTTCCTTCTGAGCAGTACATTTTTTCCACTATAGAATAGAAAGTGATTCCCAGGATGCTTTCCAGTGATCACAATTGCCTTTTCTATCCCAACAGGGGCTTAACTCTCTTTAATCCATAATCACAACTGCCCCTCTGTGTGTGCAGGTAACCATTGTTTATTTAGTACACTGATGGAACTCTTGGTTTTACTGAGTTTTCTCTAAAGTTTTAACTTATACGGCTTGTCTCCCTACAATGACAATTTTGTTAGAGTTGGGGTTATCATCTTGCAATTTAATTTCTCAATGCAAGAGGAAAATTTAAAAATTTACAAATTGACAAGAAAAATTAAACCAGTTGAGCACGGTACCCAGAGTCATGCATCTGATTTATAATGTGTATTACCATATCTGAAGCTGATTGAGTCTGTGTGACAATCGTGTTACTGCAAAGATTGAAGATTGTCTTTAATTCTCAGAAACACAAACTCCTTTAAACTGATTTTAAATATTCGTGGTCACTTTCAGAAATGTGCTGATCATCAATTCAAGCTTAATCTGAAAGAGAGAAGAATAACAGAAGTCTTCAGGTAAAAAAGTTGGAATTTTCCATGTGGTCCCTCAGAAGTAATAGAAGAAATAAATTGAGAAATAGAGTAAATACTACCTCAGCAGTAGAAAATAAGCTCTCTAAGTTGCAAGATAACTCTGGTGCAATGGAACTGGTGCAATTGCCACCAATTTCTGCTTGTCAGAGCTATGCACGTTGTTTCAATTGAAGCAGTTCTTTCACTGGTCATACTTTCAGACATTTTTATTTTCAGAAGTATTTATTTTTAATAACATATAAAAAAAACCCAGGAAATACCTAGTAAAGAGAGAACTCCAAGGTAGTATCTGATATTGCTGCATATCCTATTGTAGAATATGAAGACAGGAGAGGGATGGAAACACCAACAGTGAACTGAGAGAAATGAACCAGAGACTGAACACGAGGTCTTTAGCTTGTTTTATAGGAGTAAAGAAAATCCTCAATTAATAACTGCATAATCTGTACCAGATTAGAACAGGGATGGAATTTAACAGCCCTGCAGATATGTGCCAACATCTAGTCTCTTCCTCTTGTCTCCAGCTGTAGCATATAGAACAACTATTCTCAGATGTTAAAGTGCTTTATAAAGAAAGCAAGCATCTTCTGCTTCATATAGAGGTGGGGAAAAGCAAATCCAATGGGTTAAAAAGGATCTTTGCTTACAGTCACAAAAAATGGCTAGACTTCAGGAAAACTGAGGTTTAGCCCTCTGGAAAACTGAGTCCCTAAAATCTTTGTAAGCTCTTTCCATCAAAAGCTGGTCTGGCAGAGTATCCTGGCCTGAGAGACACAGGACTAACTTTTCTTCTAATGCTGGGGAAAATTGCGTTTTTAGAAGACTCTACTGTATGAATTTGTGAAAATATTTACTTTATAGCCAGCCAGGCTCTGTGAGATTCAAGGTCTTATTGTTTTCGAGCCTTGCCAGGTACAGGTACAAGGAGGAGCAAGGCCTGGGCATTTGACCCAGGCTGGCCAACAGGATTATTTCATACCGTGAACATCACATTCAGTATAAATTAGAAAAGTTTGCTGTGTAGCTCTCTATCCCTTGATGGCAGCGGGTCCAGACAACTCTTTGCCCCAGTGCCGGACCCCTGAGGCCTTCCCTTCCTCCTGAAGTCATTGTGCTCGCAGTGTCCACCATTTGCTGTCCCTGCTAGGAGTGCACAGCTTCCTGATGATAGAATTGGCTGAGTATAATTCTTGTATATCTTATATCAGTATCGGGATTAATACTGGTTCTTTAGTATTATTGTTAATTATTTAGTCTATTAAATCTATTTATATTTCAACCCTTGTGTTTCTTTGTGTTCCCAGATTCCCTTTCTGCATGAGGAGGGGTCATCAGATGATAGAATAATTGTCCAAATGACAATAGATTGTTATGGGTTTTCTCAAACCATAACAGAGAGAAACAAGGGAAATGTGTTCAGACTGAGATTCATGTGGAATTATGTTCTGAGTGAATTAATTCCAATGTCACCAAAGAAGTTCACCCTATAGCACCAAAACTATCAGCTCTCCGCTTCAAGATAGTATCTACATGCCATGATTCAGCCTGCAGGTCAGCTGCTCTTATGGAGAGGATCAGATCAGGAGAGAAGAGTAGCTGTTTAAAATGGAACCTGAGGAGGACAGAGTTGATACTAGAAGGTAGATGCCAGAAGGCTATAAAAAGTTTGAACCCATGGCATAGTCTTCTTTGTATGGGATATAGCCCTTTGCTATATTCAGATTTTTAGGAATAGCTCAGATACAGAGGACCTGGTAAACAGAATGCCTAGGTATTGTAGGAGCATTTTATATCCATAAAAACAGGGCTGGGGGTGGGGGGAAACTGTGATTGAATTCTATTAAATAAAAGTATCTTCGTACTGTCTGTATTTTTGTGATTTCTTAAAAAGCGTACCCTTCAACTGTCTTAGAAGTATCACTTACAGAAATGTTGCCAAGCTCACTATGTCTCAAATGATCAGGCTTCATAGGATTCAGAGTTGGATTTACCCCAAATGTATTTTAACAAGGCTTTGTACAACTTTGTAGAAATTTGATGACTTCATTAACATGCTCAAGACTCGTATAATTTTGACACATGACAGCATTTTCATTATATCATCTTTACACCTCATTGTAACCAATAAATGTCTGTTGACACATTGACATTTATGAGAGACAGTCAAGTGCCTGAAAAAATTGTAGGTCTTCATGATGACCTGTAACAATTTGACTAAAATGAACCCCAGAGAAAACTAAATTTATGACTATATTTTCATCTAGAATTTCCTCTGAGGAAGCAATGAACTGACAGTCTCTTTCAGTGTCAGATTGCTTCTGCTTCTTGGTACAGAAATTTAAATAAGGGAATAATTAAGCTTAAACACAATTTAGTACACATTAATCTAGAAATAGTTCAATCTTTGTTCAAATATTTTTTTTTAAATAAGCTTAAGGTCTCTTTAATTGCATAGGAAAAAATGTCTTAGAAAAAAAGTAAAGCTACCTCTGATACTGCATGGTTGGACTAATATAAATGACATGGACATAACATAGCTCCAGTTCTGCATTATTTGAGCAGTAGGGTTGCTGTGGCTCTAGGCAATTTTAATAATTTCATTTGGTTTTCATAGGGACATTCAGATAGTCAGTCTTGTGGAAAAGCAATATGAAATCTGACAGGCAGGAGCTGTTTATACTGGTCTACAATTATTTTAAGTCCATTGATTTCAGCAGAGATACTCCTGATTTATTCTAGGCTTTGTTAGTAAAGAATCAGCCTTCATAAGTTTGCTGCAAGTGCACTTATTTTCAACAAGTTCAGTAAACCTCTGTTATTACAGAAAAGATGCTGGTATCATATGAGTAAGCAAGATCTTATTACCAATTATGGAGAAAATTGAAATGTACTATCTTAATTTTTGAATTACTTCTTTGGATGAAGCAATCAAATTACATGAACTTAACTTGATGTCTGTAATAGACAATTATTTCTAATTAAGTAATTCAATCTTGTTTTAAACATTTATTGGAAAATATATCAAAAATTTTCACTGAAAAATAATTCATCTGAGGCACCACTACCAAAAAAAGTGAACACAATGCCATGTGATAAAATAATTTTTTAAGTTGAAGAGTGACAGGAAGTCAATTCTTTAATGAAAGCTGGTACCTCTTGCCTTTACCCAAGATGACTTCTTCTTCCATTACGCAGTTTAGCCTGAACTCATATAAATTTAGTTTAAAAATGTACATGTTCATTACATCAGTACTATTCACCCACATTGTAGTCTTTAAGCATTTCACAATTCTTAATGTAAGTGAGGAAGTGGAAACTTTCCAGGGCTCAAATTCCAAGGTGTGTCATTTCTGTAGCACTGTGCAGGACAGAGCTGCACTGAAGCCACGGGCCTGGCATTCCAACAGACATTGGTCCACAGAACATAACAGAGCTAGACAAAAATACAAGGAACATTTTGGAAACGTCTTGTATTAGTATTTCAAAAATGTTCTCTATGGCTCATAAAGAATTAAGAAGCTTTGGTTCCATTAATAAGCAGAATATTAAAAAAAAAAAATACAATATCATAAAGTTCTACAAACTTGAAATAGCAGGGTTTCAGGCAGCTCTGTATTCAGTTTTGCAATTGATTTCATATGGCCAAAGTTGGGCTTCCCTCAGTTTATAGGTCAACATTCAAAGGTTCTATGTTCCAGTAAATACATAGCCATGCAGTAAAGTATCTATATTTTAAGCTCAAACCTCATGGTCTCAAAATACCATGTTTAGCGAGAATTTCATGTAAAAGAAATTTGCTGTTATGGAATGCTGGAAGTCATGGTTTTTTAGTGGAGAGTAGGATGAACAAAACAGAGGTTGAATCCAGTAGTAGACCATATTTTTGTGGGAATGAAGTTCTCTTGCAGAAGACAGTATAAACTACTGTATGATATTAAGTTTCATTAATTTAAACACAAAGCAGAAAGAATTGTTTGTAGCATAACCGGCACATACAATAGTAATTTAGCTTATTCCATGATAGATTACATTGACTGTTATCTCCTTTCTCAGATTAAGTACTCCATTCAAACAGATCAAACCAGATCAAACACATGTCCATTCAAACAGGCTGGGTAATAACTCTTACTGTGGTCCCTCTGATGATGTGGTGCCTGAAAGCTTAAAGCAACTGGTAATGCTTCTCAGTCAATGCAGTTTAAGCTAGCTCAAGCTACCAAATTAACCATTGGATTTCTTCTGCCCCTTCAAGGACATCTCTAAATGCTTCACCAAATCTGATATTAAAGCATGTTTAATTTCCTGATTTTGTATATTAAATGTATACAAACCATGGGTATTTTAATCAGAAAAAGAATGAATATTGCTTTAGTTTTTAAAAAAAATCAAGTAACTTCATGTAATAGAAGTGGAGAGCTAAGGCAAGAGATAATGGCTTTATTTAAATTTGTGGTAATAGTTTTCTATTTGTCTGTCACTCTTTCCTGTGGGAATCAGGTTCGTATCAGTCAGTCAAGAAAATCCTCTTAGTATCCATTAAGTTTTCCCGTGTGGAATAAAACTTTGAAATTATTCTTTTTCATAAAGCCATTTGTAGGTACTTGTTAACAAGTCTGTTTCATTTTGATTTTATGTCTTCTTATGCAGAAGCTGGCCTGCTTCTGGCAGCTGTGCCTTTGTTCCTCTCGACTGCTCCTAGCATGGACAGTTCTTCTGAAGCTGTACCTCAGCTCTACACCCAGAGAATCCTGCTAGAAACACATGTGGGGATGCCAAATGTTTTGAAAATCAAAGTCCTGGATTCTCACTGATGATGAAGCCTCAGTAAGTGAGATCTGAGTAGAGAGAACATTTATCAGGTGAACTGTCAAGTCCAGAGCTAAAAGCTGGAATGAGACGGAGGTGGTGGGGAAGACTGAAGGCACCCAGCAGAATAAGCATTAAATACCTTCCAGTTGACCATGGTCCACTTATGAAACAATCAACCTGCACCTAATCCATTTAAATTACCTGAAAAGAAAACAAAACCTAGTTAGTTGTTAAAGTTTTATGTTTTAATACCAAAATCTATATGTCATCATGGTGGATGACACTCTGTGGGATTTCTTAAATTTCAGGCTTCAAACTGAAGTATCCCAGAATGAGAGTGTGTCAGAGTAAGGTTAGGACATTTATTTGGTCACCTTGGTTACTTCTGTATGACTAAGTAAAACCACCCAGGAAAGATTTTGTGGCCCTGAGGTCACATGGCATGGCCAGCTTGGGCTGTGACTGCTGCACGTTCTCTCCCCTATCCCTTCCAAATGTCAGGGTCCAAACTGTCAGCTAGGAAGAATCCCTGGCACAGTTGCTCAGACTGGGCTCAGGCAATGAGTGTCTGGGACAACTGGCACTGCAGCAGCCTCAATGTCTTTGCTATGGGCAAATGATGGGCTGGTGCTCAAGTACCTGTTTTATTTAGTATTGTGACATGCCTACATACCTAGATATTTAGATGTGTACGTATATGTATATATCTCTACACATCATGCATTGAGTATATACTAGGGCTTTTATGCTGTAGTACTTAATGAATAAAATCCACTGCATTGTCCCCCTCTTCTACTCTCAGAAGGCCCCCTGATTTAATTCAGTGTGTTTGGCCTCTGCATTGTGAGAGTGAAATGTCAGCTCCTGGGGACTGGCAGTGTGATATACAAAATCCACACAGGAGAACTGAATGTGTAAAGTACAGAATAATAGAGAGCTCAACCAATTTAGAAGGTAGGATGATGGTTTTGATGACACTTTGAGGTCCTTCCTTGGCCCCTTTGTTCTGACCTACAGAGACAGGTAATAAAAAAACTAGTATTTGATCTTAAAGTGATCAGCCACTGAGGTTCAGTCATAAGTCACTCCAAAAAACTTGCTGTTTGAAAATGCATTTTGACACCATTGTGAAACCATTACAGAAAAGTAATGTTTTATTCCCTTTAAAAATGCTTCCTTTACAGTAAAGCAACGAACATCCCTTGCTTTGAGAGCACTGGCAATAATCAGTTCCCAGCTAAATGCAAAGGCTTTTGTGTCTGTCATTCTAAACAGTTAACAGAAATTTTCAAAGATTACTGGCATTTCTTTCTTCCAGAAATGCCAGTAATACATCTATATCATCTGGGAGCTACTATTGTTAATACTGAATCTTCCTACATAAGAGAAGTTTAAAAATTACTACTGTTTTTGGCTTCAGCATATATGACTGTAAGATGGATAGCTAAACCTACAGAAGCTATATTAGGAATATTTTGAAGCAAACCTAAACTAAATGAAATTGATCTGATGACTGTAAATTTTTCATTCTTGAGAGACTGAGTGTAGGAATACAACCTGCTGCCCCTTGCACTAGATCAAACTGGTGATCAAACTGATGAACTAGAGACAATTTTGCACCCATATCCAAGGGAACCACAACCTATACTTAAGTCTACTTATTTCTGTCTGATTCAAACACATGCATGTCTTATTTACTGTGCAAATAAGACAGCCTGATCATGTTATTTTTAGCGCTGGAAAGCACGTGCTGACATTCATAGGATGTTAGTTCTGCAGTATGAGACATGGGGTGGGGGAAGTTCTTAGCATTAAGAAGAACCATGGAATTGTAGAATCACCTATTTTAAAATGGACCTCATGAGGCCATCTTGTCCAAATTCCCACCCAAAGCAGGGCCAGCTTCAAAACAAGGACCAACTTCAAGAATATATCGTATTGTTCAGGGTCATATCCAGATGAGCTCTGAATAACTCAAAGAATAATCAATATTTGAAGAGTCAACGAATAAGAAGGAAACTTTTCAAAATTTTTCATTGTGGACCAATAGTTATATTGTCTTTCCAGTTGCAAATCCTGTGATGTCTGCCTTTTTATGCTCTTTTTATGACTTCTCCTTTCTGAACAGCTGAAGTAGTAGGCTTTACATTACTTTCAATTGTGTTATCTCAAGGCTTCTCTTTGGGAGTCATCATGTAGACTTGGTAGAAAAGATAATGATATGAAAAAGGTTTTAAAAGATGTTCATTAAAAGTTATCCCTCCCTCATGGTAATTAGTGGCTGGAGAGCTGCCTGGCAGAAAAGGACCTGGGGGTGTTGGTCGACTGTCGGCTGAACATGAGCCAGCAGTGTGCCCAGGTGGCCAAGAAGGCCAACGGCATCCTGGTCTGTATCAAGAACAGTGTGGCGGGTCCAGAGAAGGGCAACGAAGCTGGTGAGGGGTCTGGAGCACAAGTCTTACGAGGAGAGGCTGAGGGAACTGGGGTTGTTCAGTCTGGGGAAGAGGAGACTGAGGGGAGACCTTATCGCTCTGTACAAGTACCTGAAAGGAGGCTGTAGAGAGGTGGGGGTCGGTCTCTTCTTCCAAGTTACAGATGATAGGACAAGGGGTAACGGCTTCAAGTTGCGCCAGGGGAAGTTCAGGTTGGATATTAGGAAACATTTCTTTACTGAAAAGGTTATCCAGCATTGGAATGGGCTGCCCAGGGAGGTGGTGGAGTCACCATCCCTGGAGGTATTTAAGAAACGTGTAGACATGGTTCTTCAGGGCATGCTCTAGTGCCCAAGATTACTGGTTTGTGGTGGGGTGCTGTGTGGGTGGGTGATGGTTTTTGGTTTGGTGGTTGCTGTTGTGTGTTTAGGTGGTGGGTGCTGGTTTTTGGTTGTGTTGGTTTTTTGTTTGTTTGTTTGTTTGTTTGTTTGTTTTGTGGTTGGACTCGATGATCTCTGAGGTCCCTTCCAACCACTACAATTCTGTGATTCTGTGAAATGTAGCACTGGAAAGAAAGCTGAAGAGTTCTGTCCCTTTTTCATACATACTGCTTTTACTAGCACCCTTTGGCAAGTACATTTTCAGCAAATTCAGCTTATTTACGTTCTGATAGTACAACCAGACAGCCTGACCTGCGCTGTCTTCAGTGGGAGAAGAAACATCAGCTTAAAGGGAAATTGATGATCAAGTTCTTAAAGGTGTTTTGTTGCTTGATGTATGTTTTTTTTAATATTCACACTATCTACTTATGTCATTTGGTTTTACATATTGAGATAGAAAAACAGTATGCATAAATACTTGATGATACAAGAATGAAATCCTAACTGAAAGACTGATTTAATAGTAAACTTAGAGTGAGTGATTTCATCAGAGGTAAGAAAATCTGTTCAGCTTGTTCAACTAATTTGAAGGCTGAATTTTTAACGAGGCCCCACTCACCATGCTCGTGATTAGATTTTTCCATGAAAAGCTAAGTATTAACTAGAAGATGGCCTCTCTGCTAACTGGTGCTTTTGAACATGTTCTGGATTTTCTGCATATTGCTGCTCTTACATCTGCATTCATTATCCTGAGTAACAAAAATTTGAGTGAGACATATTTTTGCAGTTTGGCAGTGTTGTTTTACCAGTAGATTTTTACAAGGAAAGTCCTTTTTATGATTGATATTTTTCAGGATGGATTTTGAAGATTTTTCATGTATCCTCAAGTTCTGGACATCTGGTAACTGTCAGCTGAGGTGCTTTTTCACAGGAAGAATAGCTGTCTGCTTGATGTATGGTTGAAAAACCAGGAGGCATCTGCTAAGCGTGCACAGGTCAGGTGCTCAACACAGCTGTGTGTCTGCACTCTGTGTGCTCTGTGCAGCATTTCTCAGCAATAGGAGGGAATTCCTGTGGATGTGCCGCAAAGCAGCTGTGAACAAATCCCAGAAAAACCCATTTTCAGGAAATGAACACTGTGAAGAATCTTCTGTTTAGAAGGCTTTACTGTTAATACAGCTACATATGTAAAACATTGCATCAGAAGTCATATGTATACACAAATGAGAGAAATTCAAGGCTGGAGGTTCTATCCATTTCAAGCTGGTCCCAGAAAAGTTAAGAACATACAGCATTTCCTCATGAAATGCTCAGTCAAGCAGATGAGGATCGTTGGACTGAGGTGGTGGTCACTCTGCATTCCAGATCAGCTTCCAGAAGCTGCTTTAACCATTACAGCAGAGTGTGAATGTTGTTATGTATCCTGGTACTCAAAGGATTTACCTGTGCACAGGAAGCAGGAAGCTAATTTGTTCTTCAAGAATTTGTTGATACATATGTGCTCTAGGTAATCCTACTTTAGCATGGGAGGTGGACTAGATGATTTCTAGAGGTCCCTTCCAACTCTGACAATTCCATGACTCCATGATTCCGTGATCTGGAAATCTATGTGGAAAATTTGTTCAACTCTGAACTATTTTATCCAAAATGTCTCCAAGTAAGTGTTACATCTGAATGAACTTAATATCACTTCCAGTCACATTCTTGAAAGAAAGAACAACATCGACTTTGTATGCCAAAAAGTAATTTAGATACCTTGCTCCAGAAGCCGGTTGAGACCTCAAAGGGCCGAGCAGGTGCAGATGCCTCCCTGATGAGTAACATGTCTAAGCCCCAAAGTAAGGCAGAGCTTCAGACAAAGGCTTTGTTTTTCCATTAACTATTGTCCTTGTGCATAAGTCTTACTCAGCATATCAGTTGTCTCTTCACATACGTTGTAGACTCTAATTGTGTAATTCTTATGGAGGCCACACCAAGACCTAGTAGCCCAAACTGTGGAGGAAAGATACCACCAACTCAAAAGCAGGTGGCGCAAAAGGCAGTGAGAAATGGATGGGGGAGGCTAGACAGTAAATCACAGTAATTCATGTGAAGACAAACACGTTGTTCAATAATTTAGTGTTCAAGATAAAGGGACAAAAATATAGATACTGAAAACCTCTGCCTTTGATTTGCTGTAGTCTTCGCAACCGTGTAGTGTGGGTGTACAATTAAACCCTTGTATTAAGTACAAAGAAAATCATGCTACGTACCACGTAGAATTCAGTCTAGAGGTAAAATGAGGTTTTAAAACAAGGTGTTTCACCAAAACCACAGAAATACAATTCCTTCTATGTGGCTCTGGTATGTATGCAGTGTTTTTAACAGACAGAAATGGATCTTATTGTACTACTGTATGTACAATATTTATGTGGCTGGAGAATTTGGGGCTTATTTTGCAACTACCAGGCACAAGTAAAGGTAAGCAGAGGAGACTTATGGTCTGGAAGATGCAGATTGACCAAAAGAAAGCATCCATTTATACAAGCTAGGAGTAAACTAATTACTGTAAACTGACCATATGAGAGTAACCATACTTGCCATCTCAGGTGTTTAGAAAAGCCCTTCCAGTTCTGCAACTTGAAGAAAAAGAGGACAAAATACAGTCTAGACACTAGACCAAAAACTCAGGACAGATGGCTGTTCTACAACTTCTTCTTTTTCTTTTTTCTAGCTAGACTGAAGTTACGCCAAGTCAAAGCAGCAGGTCAAATTAATTACAGTTGTCAGAGAAAACCATTATAGAAGAGTGTTCGCATGCCAACTCCAAGATACTTCTCTATTAGCCCCAACCATAGGTCATGTTTTGGGGTCATTGGGATATAGCGCATTTCTGAACCACGTTCTTAACGTTGTTGCAGCTAGGAGTGACAAATTGAGAAGAACAGAAATTTGCTACCGAGGAGGAAACATAGATGACAACTGTGAGGCCCAAATAGACCCTGAGCCACATTTTCTCCTTTCTGTCATGCACTTGACATCTTTCTCTGAGTCCCCTTGATGATTTGTGAGGTGATGTTTAGGAAAATATCAACTACTGTTTCTAACAGAGAAAAAAGTTAGTGAATTAAAAAGTAGGAAGGTATGAAACTGGGGGGTGCTATTTAAATCAATATGAATTATTTTACTAAATTAAGCTGGAAGTGTTTGAAGAAGAGGATTTATAAACACTATCTTATGCTTCCACTCTCTAGAATTTCAGAAACCTCATGAAGTAAGACAGATTCCAAAAGATAAATTTGAATGAAAAGATTCAATAACTGAGTACTTGCATCTCCCCTGTTCAAAGGGTTTTAGATTTCATGGATTTCAAGGCTGCTAAATAGAATAAAGATGATTTAGAGGAAAACCAGAGTGCCTCACCTTCTACCAGTACTCTTAGAATTAACAAGGTACATTTGTAGGGGCAACTAAGCCAATGGAGAGTTATTTAAATGAAAATATCCTTACATGGCAATTTTATTTCTGATAACATATTGGCTCTAATGCTACAAACCAGGAAAAGATATCAGTGCCAATTAAGCATGCCACACATTTTGAAATAAGATATAGTAACAGTTAGACATTAACCATAAGATTAAGAGCTTTGTAGCAAAGGTTTTTCAAACAGGTTGCAAAATAAATAAATAAATATATCTGTAAGGCTGAGGCATCATGTTCTAAGTCAGCTAAAAGGAAATGTGCATGGACAAACCCTAACTTGTAGGAGTCTAAAAAGGAAGTGCTGACCCAAGTTTAACTATAGTGATGTGAATAATACTGCACTAATGTAGCATTACCATATGTATTATAATTCTGCAGCCACAGATTTTCTAGAAGAAAACAGCTGCAGTGCTGAAGTTTTAATCTTCTCGAAATTACAAGGCAGAAAAATTACTCAGACCTCGGAATCTGAGTATCACAAAGGGAATGGTTACAAAGACTGTCATGATAACTGTTTGCTTTTTCTTTTTGTTAAAAAGATTTTTATTCCTCAAGTTTGGTTTTGATGTCTGCTTGTAATAGGTCATAGCTATATATTAAAGTGTCCACTTACTCTTTTCAAAACAATTGCAAAATTTCTAAGGTCTATGATAAAGAGAGAGGGCTTAGGGGACACAATGCTGCCAGCCCAATTGATGACAGATCTCCTTCTCAAAACGAAGTTAAAATACCTGGCATGTGCTATGAGACTAAAAATAAAAAAGAAAATGGTGATCAATCTTCACAATCTTCACAGATGTTTCACAAGAGATGGGTGCAGTCAGTAATATGTCCCAGGGTCATCTAATTGCTAGGTAGCGATATTTTGGAAGCATATTATGGATTCCTTATGACTTGGATACCCAGGTTTCTTCTGAAGAAACGGAAGCCTGGAAGGATTCCTGGCTTTCATTTCACCAAGGTTCAGATGTGAGAGTGTACAAGCTCAGGTGAAAAAGCCTGGGCATGAAGAAACTCTTTACTGTGAAGATGGTGAGACACTGGAACAAGTTGCCCATCCTTGGAAGTGTTCAAGGTCAGGCTGGATGGGGCTTTGAGCAACCTGGTCTAGTGAAAGGTGTCCCTTCCCCATGGCAGGGATTTGCAACTACATGATCTTCAAGGTACCTTCCAATGCAAACCATCCTATGATTTTATGACAGAGGTTTTTTTAAAAAAATAAATAAACAAAAAATTATAAGACCATCACTGTAAACCTCAAAGCAGACTGCAGGACTTTCTTGGACCACAGAAAATGTTAAAAATGTTAAAAAAATTATACAGAGTGTATTCTTGGTTGTACTAGAACTAAATGAACAGATTTTAACTACCATGTAGTAAAGCAGAAGATAGTAGTGTGCATACAAATCAGTTACACACATGAATTTAATAAGAAAAAAACAAAAGTCACTGTATTTAAGGAGGCTTACTTATAAAAATGGACTTTCCTACATTAACGTCTTTAAGTTAAACCTGGATTCTTTCACTATTTTAAAGCAATTTCCACAATAGGGAAACACAGCTTTAAAAACAGCATTTAAATTTGGACATAGTAACACAGTACTTTTTCTCTATTCACTTTTGAATGTCTTATTATTTTATTGCATACAGCAATATAGGTTTGTATGTTTGAAATATTATATAGCAAAACCTCATAGCTCATGTGCCTGCACAAGAGAGGGCAATAATTACTGTTATGTCCATTTTGTAGGTGAGGAATTTGAAGTGGGGACAACATTTTGCAGTGGGCTAGGATTATTGCAAATGACCTTTTCATGGCTCCCAGTTTCATGTAATCATTCTGCCTCCAAGAGAAAGCAGTAGAAATAGAATACCAAAGTGTCTTAATTTCACATGAAGCAATTTGCAGTCAGATTTTCTAGTGTCAGTAACTCTGATTTCTCGAAACATGTCTCTGGGTTCTCAGTGCATCCCTAATCCTTCAGGGGTTATTTTGCTCTCTTTGGAGCCCTTGTGATGACTGTATTTGTAGCAGGCTACAGAGGGAAACAGCAAAAGCGACTTAGTTCAGTCTGCTTTATGCTTCTGATCATAAAGGGCTGTGCTGAGAGAGGGATCCAGCACAGGTCATCCAATACAAGACACAGAGATGTGGGTGAACACCAGGGGCATTTTCAGCAGTTGGCAACCACCGTGGAAATGATAACCATCTAAAAAGTCCCCTAGATAGCATCAGTTCAGTGGCTCGCTGGTTTGTTTTTAGCAAGGACACTGCGTTATCACGTGGTATGACAATGTGGGTTTGTGGGATGGTTAATGTTGTAATTAATCCTTAAGTAGTGGACATTACTTGCAAACCCAGGATCTGAGCACTTGTTCAAACTAAGCTGCTTTCTAGCTCTATGTCTGCTTATCTGCTCTTGTCTTCTCTCCTCCTCTCCTCTTCCCCTTCACTGGAGCAGCCAAGTAGTCAGATGTGTGTCCAAGCCTGCCCATTCTTCGCAGTCATCCTTCTCCCTGTCAGACACCTAATTCTTTATTTATATCAATAAGGAGCAATTCTACCAAAGTTAGTAGAGTTAAAATAATGAAGAAATCTTGGTGTAAGTAGAAAGAATAAACCTCTGCAAAGTTTTCAGTGGACATTCATCATTACAACCTATCAGTTTCATGCCTCTCCACTTGTGCAAGCACTCATAAATGCAGTTTAAATGACAAGTTAGCCAGGTTTGTCACTGATTTGTGCTGGGAAAAAACCAAAAGAATACAAGCGGTTTTGTGTAGCTCATCCATTAATTCTTTGAGATTAATTACTGTTTATCTGACATAATCTGTCTTTTATTTTACACACAGACAACAGTGTAGGAGTTACATTTACTGCATATGTAGTGCTATTTTCTCTGCTGTATCATTTCTATGGAGAGATGTCTTGTATTTTACTGTTGAAGGTCTTCTCCTCTTTTAAATGCATCAAACTGATCCAGAGATAACCTCCCAAATAATGGGAGGTTAATGACATACTCATTATGAAATCACATAAATGATGCATCAGATTTTCAAGTGATCGTAACCCATTTTAAATACCTCAACCACCAGGAAATCAACCCAAAACCATGTCAAATAAACCATGAATAAAAATCAACTCTGATGATGAAGAGCCACTGTCAGTGACAATGTTATTTTAAACCATGTCAAATCAATAGATTCCATTTTTAGTGGAATATTTTTAAAGTATATTCTGATCTTTATCTTTCAGTGCAAGCAACAAGTTCTAGTGGTTATGGATGACAGCATTGAGGACTTTACTAGAGCTAAAGCTTGTTACTGGTACGCTCTATGCACAGCATTATAGTATTTATCCACTACCTCTAGTTTATTATATCTGCTCAGTGAAATATAGCCCAATAATGACACCATTTTATGCAGAATATATGCACTTAATTGATCAATCTTTACAATATGTATCTCCTTCCTTATCTCATTTAATCTTGTCTCAAGAAAACCTAGTGATTTTGGGGAAGTAAGTTGCCAGTAAATTATTACTCAAATTGTAATATTCAGTAGGATTGAGATGGGAACCTGTAGACCTCATATGAGTAGGAGATGCCCTTCTAGTGACCCATGACCTCTGGCTGCTGCCCAAGACAGACATACCCAGCTAGTGAGTTCTGCCTGAAAAGCAGAGGCAAAGGAGGCATTCAGAAACATCATCGTATAAAAAGCCAGGAAGAATTGAAGAAGCCATCCTGCTTAAGGATACAACAGAGGTAATTTGCTTTCTAGAGAATTTTCTGTTTCTGGGATCTGGGATCTGGGATACTGATGCTTGTACTTGAAGATAAACCCACTTTTTTTTTCTTATTTTGCAATTGTATTTTTTTTAACCTGTATATTAATGGGATGAAAACCAAATCCAATTGGATACACAATTGTTTAGAGCATCTAGTTAAATAAATTTTTGGCAATACAGATTACATGAGGGTCATGTTTATACTATGAAATCCAAGTGAACACAAGACTTTTTAGGCCCAGATGAACCTACTCACCAGTCTTGTTCTGCAGCTGAAGTTGGCTTTTGGTGTTTCTGTCTTATTTTTTTGAGAAGTTAATTGTAATCTGGTAGCTTTGTGAAATCTCCTTTACTAAAAGGTCAGCCAGTTTAGTAGTCAGCAATAGCACTAAACCTTGATTGTGAAAGAGGCAGTGTTGGATGATCCAGAAGTGAATAAATAAATTGTTTATCATCAATGCTGATAGAACTGGTATATTCTTCACTTGTCTCCCCCGCAAATAGGAGCAAGAGAGCCACAGGGGAGCAAATAGGAGCTGCCTGTTGAGGAAGGAGGCAATCATCCCTTTGTACAGCCTGCAATAGGGCCAGTGTTGAGCCTACCACAATGACATCGGTGTTAATTAATGATTCAAACTGTATCTGCTCTCATAGATTCTAAGTGTGAATAAACACTTGCATAGTATGATCTCATGAAGGTGAGAGAAATGAGTATCCAAAAGTCTGCCAGTGGTATCAGATAACAAAGCCTTTAATGACCAGAAGCAGCAGCTCAGGTTTGCTCAGTCACAAAATTAACTTACCTCATTGGGATAGCATTGAGATCTGTTGCAAATAGTTTCTGCAGCCTGGCCAGCCCATTTTTCCGGAGATCAGTCCTCCCACTCCCAATTGTCTTTGATGGTTATTACAGATAAGTCAGGTCTTATATCGTCAACTTACCCATCATGCTTGCAGGTCTGGAAAGAGTACATTGGGCTAAATAAGATGGTTTCAATAAAGGCTTGTCAAGTTTTCAGATCTTTATGAAAGTTTCTCTGCATGTAGTGCATATTACACAGATCAGGTTTCTGAGGGGGTGTGTTCCTAATACCTGCATCAGTAGTGATTGCCAGGATAGTGGTTTTACCAGAAGGACAAGGTAACGTATTTAAACTAAAAGTATTGTAACCAGAAAAAGAAGACAGCTATTGAAAAAAATCCATCAGCAAAACTGCTGAGTTTACACTGATTAACAGATTCTAATCAGGCAATGAACATATAATATCATGACACACAGCCTCTGAAATCACATGTGATTTGTTATGAGACTTAAGGTGGTTTAGTCCTTCATGGCCTTCTGAAATACATCACAAACTTGTAAAGTCACATTTAAACAATTTCTTCAAGGGATCCTTGCAATTTTTTTGCCTTGAAATATTTTCTCAATTTTTCTCTTCTTCATGCTGGATGGAGAACACTCCCCTCTGCTCATAGCATAGGTAGAAACAAACTTATATAGGTGGAATGACTGGCTTGGAAGGTGAGGCCAAAAGAGTCTGTCAGACAGCATCAGTCCCAGAGAAGGAGCTGGTCAGGATATAGACGAGGGTTGTGATGGCTCCTTTGTAGCAGTGTGCTTGTAGCAATGGGAGTTACTTGCACTTCAGGTTTAGGTAAGATTAATAAAGCTGTAAAGGTTACTTTGGGTAAGAATTGAGCCTCCCTTTATGACTGCAGGAAAATCCATAAGTTTCATAATATAGCACCTGGAGGCTGCACTCACCCAGGTACGATTGGTTTGTTTTGTAAGTGTTGACGAATGGGTTTGTAGGTTCTTTAAAGCACGAGTGTGTTACTGTTGGAATAATATTCTAACTCTTCAGCAGAAGCAGGACTTGCCTTTCAGGCACATGTTAAAGAATGTGAAGGATCATGCTGGTTAAAGCTTGACAGCCAGATACAGGCTACCAAAGTTTCCCATTTCAAGCTGGGCTGCAATGCACAGGGTTATATAAGATGATTGCTAACAATTAGTATATAAAACTGAGAGAATTGATATTGTTCAGTAAGTCTTGTGACTGGAAGCAATGATGGAAAAGATATTTAGATCTGGACAAACAATATGCATTCCTCTGTGCCTCACAGACTGCAGAACTTCCCAACACTTCAAAACAGTTTAAAGGCCTGCACTGAAGCACCAAAAACCAGAATCACAGTCATTTATCACAGGAAACAATTGTAGATCTTGTTTTTGTTGTAGGTCTCCACAGTAGCAAAGAACCTGTTAGGATCTCTACCAGAGAACAAAAGGGGAAACAGTTCTAGAGTTGCCAAAATGCCTTTAGGCAAAAAGTCATTTTCACTCCACATCCACTTCCAAGTGCCACCCTGGTGCATGACGAATACATACCAATTTCATCAATAAATCAGAATTTTACAGCAGATAAACTCTCTCCCACAGCACCCTTGACTCTGCACACTAGCTGGGGAAAGCCCCATTCCTACAGTGTGACTGCTACAGATAAAGGCAGTGCTTACAGCAATCCTTAACTGGACCATTGCAACAAAATTCCAGGCTTCATTTCTCAAGCCCAGGTTTCCAAATTTTATAGATAGAGCCTGGTTCTCTTCTTAAACCAGTTTTCTGCTACTGGGATTTTAGTGAAGTAACAGGTTCTGGTGATACCACACAGAGACCAAAATGGTTCCCAGTAAAGTAAGACTTTTTTTGGTTTTGAAGGGTCACAGAGACCAATGAATAGAGGAATAATAGATAGAAAGATAGCCTGTCTGCTAGAGAGATCACTGGAAATCCTGAGCTGCTAGTGAGACTGATTTCAGAGAAGGTCTAAGGAAAAAATGGATTGTTTAAAACCTAAAATGTTTGAACTCTGAAAACCTTAAAGTTGCCTTCCAGCCTAGAGAATTCTATGATTCTATGATTCTAACTGTAGTGGGTCTGCTTCTTCAGTTTAAACTATTATTCCACCTTATGTTCAGTCAGCCTTACTACTTTGATCTTAAATGATATCTGCTCTCAATCTGAAAATAAAGAACTTCTCCATTTTACCTACACTTCATAAATTGGTTGCCACTAAGCAGTAGTCCCTCTCCAGCATATAGTAACTATTAGGGTCATTTCAGGGGGTATTCTGCCCATTACTTTGTCTAGTGTGATTTGTAACCTTATAACATAGATAGATACCTTATCTGGTATAGTACAATAATGCATTTGAATGTGTTGTTGTAGCTGGCTTAATAAACAACTAAACACTGACTCTGCTGTCTTTGTATCAGCATTGTGTACTGTATTCATACTGCCTTCTGGCATTAGCATTTAATCAGTTTATATAATATGATGCTTCTGAAAGCTACTGACTAGATATGATGACTCAGGAGCTGTGTTCTTTTAGGGAGCTGTGTTGTAAAAGCTTGCTGTCATAGGTGGACTTTTCATAGGAAAAGGTGCTTAATTAATACTCATCTTAATCCCAACAGTATGAAAAGAGGTGGGACAGAGGAAAATGAATGACCTTTTTTTTAGTTTTGCATTGTCTTGTGATGGGGGATTTTATTAATAAAGAAGCGTGTTTGAGCCTACTTCATAGTCCTTACTTTTGCATCCCTTTCAAATTAGCATCCTCTGACTGTTTATATCAGTAAAACTCTGGAGCAGCTCCAGTGATTGCAGTGGAAACCATCAGAACAAAGCTGGTGGTGAGAAAATTCAAAAGAGCCTTGGGAATTTTCAGTGGATACAAAAAAATTACCTAGCCAAATCTCCACAGACATTTGGACAGGCCCCATTCCAGTCTGTGAATACCATCCTTGCAGATTGTAAGAGCTTAATTAAAATGTAAAAATAAAGCAGCAACATGATCTTGACAATCCTAGAGGAGTTTTTCAGAAATGCTGTTCTGAATGGCACAAGCAAGGAAACAATGAAACTTAGTATGCGTAGTAGTTGTTTAAAATGTCAAACAGCACATCCAAATGCCATTATGTCTCACTTAAATGTCTCAAAAGCTTGGATGTCCACTTCAATAAAAAGTATAATCTACTGTCTCTTATATGTTTCCTAATCATGTAATGCATGATTACAGCTACAATCTGCAGTATGTGTGAAAAATACAACTTGACTTGACCATGGAGCTTATAAGTATTTTTTATTTGAGCTTTTTGCAGTAAAAAAACTGATTCATGCACAAAAGCATACCATTCTATTTTCAAGGTTTGAAAGTATCCCTTGTCCTTATAATACGTCTGAGATTTGTCTTCATCTACATCTTTGGAGTGAGAGCAAACAAATAGTGTTGTTGAGCAGCTTGATTCACAGAGTGGTTGAAGTTGGTGTGACGGTGTGCTCCAACCCAGGGGCCAATCTCATCTTCATCTTCCAAAACCCTCCCCAAGTGATAAGCACCCATGGTGGTCATAATTGGTGAATGTAGTTGTGACACTCAGCTCAAGGGTGGTTTCCAGGAGAGAGATAATAATATAATAGCCAAGGGCTAACAAGCAATACTGGTTCTGTGGTTAATACACAAATATGACTGTAGGTCAATCATCTTACCCCCATAAATAGCCCAAGGACCCTCTGAGATCTTCTGCACAGCCGTGGACTGCACATCAGTATCGCTCCTTGAGTAGGAACCCCTCTCAGGGTTACTTCTTGAGATTCAGAGATTCTTTGCAACAACAGATCCTCAGTAAATGACTAATAACATGCTAAACTTTGACATTTTAGCTAAGTGATAAAAAGGATTGATTACACATATAAAATCCTTTAGACATAAACCGTTGACCAAGACTGGGACTAGGACTGAACCCTGCCATATGTAGACTCCTCTCTGAGAAGGAGTTTAGAAAGGAAGAGGGTTCTTTCTGAACCTTATGACTCAACAGGAGGGTCTACCCAAAGCATCTGTCTGACCCCGGCCTCTGGGTAGTAAATAATCAAGTGTTCCCTGCTATCTCGAATTTTGTTAAAACACTGTTGCATGTACTATCAAAGTTTGTTAAATGCCTGTTTTGTATGAATAAAAGTATCACTGTTTATGAGTGAAGCACATCACTCCATCTGTGACAGCTGGAAGGGATCTCTGGCAGTCATCCTGTCTAATCCTAGTTCCATTGTTTAGGGTGGGGGTCAGTTTGAGGATGACACCTGCATTTACATATAAACGTGTTCCAGTAGATATGTAAGCTGTGAGCAGAAGCTCCCATGATAATCAAAGAGACGCCAGGCTCAGTTCAGCTGAACATACAAGTCTAGTGCATTTGAGATGTCCTTGGATAATGCACCCGGCCTTCAGTCACTCCTCTAAAAACTCAGAGGTTGAGGTCCTGTATCACATCTGGGTCCTGTATCACATCTGCCAGCTGTCTGAATCCAGGGAGCTGTATTAATTGAATGTAATGGCTTTTCAAGATCTTCAGGGTATACTGCCTCACCTCTGGCTGCCTCTCTAGATGGGTGAAAATCTCCCATATTTCTTGTGTAAAATCTGTGAGGCCCATGAAGAAGACTAGGAAGCTCTTGGTAAGCTGTTCTAGACACCTGTGTTTGCACAACTAAATATTTCATTAGAGTTGCTTAGAGCTGGAATGCATGAGTCATTCATGGAAATACAGATTAGAGGACACTAGCTTGTCACATCCCCAGTAAAGCCAGGATTCTGTAGCTTTCGATCAAACTTTCTTTTTTTTCTCATCTTTTTTTTAGTCCATTACAGCTTTGGACCTCTTGGGGTTCCACAGACTTTTTTTAGTCTCTTGATTTTCTTGTCTTTTGCCTTTATTGTCTCTTAAATTTGTTTCTCTGTTGTTATCTGCCTCATAGACCAAGATAGAGTTTCTCAAAATGAAGTAATGAAACTAAAGTGTGTTTTCAGATAAAAGATGCAATATATCCCCCTGTACTGAATGTAGCCCACCTATTAACCTGTACTCGGAGCCATATGCTTTTGAGGACATGAGCAAGTCACCAAAGTGCCAAGATGCCTTCCACCAGGTTCCCTGCAGGAACCAGCTGGTTAACCAGCTAATCTGGATGAAAGGAGGGTGTGTTATCTTGCGTGTAGCATGGAGTGCCACAGGCAAATATGTGTAGTGGCCAGTCACAACAGGGCTACTGAGTCATGATAGTGTATCAAGGCAAAGGCTGATACTTTGGATATAGTTTCTACATTCTTTAAAGTGTAGGGTCCTGTTGTATTTTATCCCCAGTACTCAGCAGTCAACACTGGAGTTATGAGCAAACAAGTCCAGGAATCATATTTAATCCTCAGTCTCCAATTACCTAAAAATTAAGACTGCATTTAATGAGAAGCATATTGTATGTCTGCTTCAATTTCATTACAACTTTATATAAGCATTTGTGGGCAAAGTTTCCAAAACTCATTTACTTTTAGTACCAAAAAAAGGAATGCAAGTGAAGTAGTCTTGGCAAACTCTGAGTCGATGGTCTATTTTAAGTTCCCAGTGTGAACTGTTATATTTTGCACTTGTGTCACATGTAAAAGCTCCACTGCACACTGCAGGAATTCAAAAACTGCTGCAGCAATGAAAATGAAAATACTATCTATGCTGTGGATCAGAAAGCACTACATTTACTCAAAAGTTTTACATATAAAATGAACATTTTTAAAAAAACCAACCAACCAACCAAAAAAAGGAAACAAAAAACAAACAAACAAACAACCCCAAACCCCAAATAAAAACAAACAAACAAACAAAAAAAAACAAACAAAAAAAAGAAGAAGTTTAAATGGAATTCTCTAAACAGTGCTTACCTGAACATGAAATATATTTTGGTACTCAGGTATACAGACCCACAGCATTCAAAATCAATTTACTATGGAAAAATACATAAGACTTGATAAATTTAGTGGAGAGGGAACAACAATCATTGGGAAGCTGAGGCAAAGGGGAGGCCACGAGGCAGTAGCAGCTCTGGACCACAGGTGAGCAAAAGAAGGCAATCTCTAGGAGTTAAGGAAGAGTAGATTCACTTTTCTTATGGGTAGTACATTGCTGAATTCCTCATGTGAGGCCCAGCAGCCGAAGTCTGGAAGTCCCTGACCTAGAAATCAGTGAACAAAAATCAGTGAACAGCCAAAATAGGAAAATATGTATGACATGCCTATATGACAAAGTCAAGCTAAAAACGTCTTTTAACATTACAGAAGCTAGACAAGCACCTAAAAAGTGATTTCTTCCTAGCAGTGGCAGGCTTTGTTCATCCTACAAGCAATGCAGTTAAGCTTGTATGTTTGTGCTACAGTCTTCTGAATGCCTTTGTAGAAGTGTTTTACATCAATAACACTAACAATGTCTTTTTAAGAGATGAATTTAACAGGGAGGGAGTGGAAAGGGGAAAAGGAAAACATGGTCTCTCAATAGGGATTTTAAACCCTGAAGAATGTGCTATTCCTATGTTAAAAGCTACAAATATTATGGTGATTCCTAAAGACGATAGATCTCTGCCCACCCAAGTAAGATGTCATGGATGCTTCAGAACTAAATTCAGTTTTTGCTTGGAATTCATTTTTCCTTATGTTTTTCTTAGCTCAGTGGATATCTTGGCTAATAGCCCTCCCATCTTTTTTGCACCTCTCAAGACTAGCTGCTTGTGTCCCTTCCTGCTCTAGAGCTACTGGCTATCAGCCTCCCCATTCCATTTCCCCACCTCTTTACATTTTTGCATAAGTGTAGATGCCCCTCAGCTTCAACGCAGAAAAGACTGGGACCTTGCAATGGTTATTCCCACTTACTTTGCTTTCTCTTAGACATTTTCATGCTGGGGATTACAATTGACATGAAGCAAAATGTTACATTAATTACTTAGATAAGCAAAGCCATGAAGCATGCTGTAAGTTTGGTCCTTTGGTTGTTCATTACTACTGTGGTCAGAAATATTTTCTAATGGAAACTTTGCTGCAGAATGCTTTGTGCATTTATTGAACACTCACAAAATTTACAATTCCTTATATATGCATTAGATCTACAGATATTGCCTACATTTCATATATCTCAAGAAATATCTAGTATACTGTGGCGATACCAGATACTTTCAGTTAAAAAGTAGAAAAAGTTGCACATAATCCAAGTGGACTCTTTTTATTTAAATTAAGGAAAAAAAGAGTAAATAGACATGGTTCTTTTCTAAGTAGAGCTGCAGTAAGCAAGATTCCTCAGAAGTCTGAGTGATCTATGGAATATGTTTTATTCCTATAAAACAGAGATTTAAATTCTCTTCTCCCTCAGAAAATCTCTTCTATGTGTAAGTTAGTAACTTTTCCTGTGAAAAGATTTCCAATGTGAGCATGGTGCAATGCCTAGAAGTATCTCGTATAGGTGTTGGAGTGTGTGCTATTCCCATTTATGTTTATAGCACAACATATATTTTTTAGCGGACGAGCTCATTGTTTTGAAAATGCTCCCTAGGACAAAAAATACTGTTGCTGTCAAGTACACAGCAGAATAGTAAGTATTACGTTCCCCTCTCTTACATGAAGCAATGAAAACATTTGCAGGTTGAAAATAAATTAAAATAAAATAAAAATATCTTTTACATTAATTTAAAATTAAATTAAAATAAAATGGGTTACATGAGTGTTTTCTAGTCAAATGTTCTTTATATATTAGAAATCTAATGCCATAGGTAAAAATCCCTGCTTTAAATCACCAAATCTGACTTATTATAAGGGACAGTGTCTAAATCCATAACATTTGTTATTCTTTAAAGTTAATCCAGTTCGGTATTTTTTTATAGCTTTGAGCACTTTCAATCTTCTCTTGACATCACTGTCAAGAGCATGTGGATTAGTCACAAATAGACAAAATCAAAGTACTTTGTCCCCTAGAAGCTCACTAAATCTTCACATTTGCAAATTTGCTTTAGAGACCCTATCCTGCCTTTCTTTTATTCACCAGGGTGTATTCACCTGGGGGCTAGGGGAATACACCCTGTTTTTTAAAGCTTAAGGTGGCAACATGACTAGCCCATTCTAATTCTATCATATTAATTTACTTTAAAGTGACTCCCATAAAGGAAGCCAATGACATCTCATAACATGACTAGTTTGAAACCATGACTTTTTTTTTTTTTTAACTTAGATTAGTAGTAAGGCTTTAACATAATGTTCCTGAGATTTTATGGTCTTCCATAAACTGCACCACTATTAACTCTTGCACCAGATTTAGCAATCACATTTTTCTGCTTCTTGTTTTCCAATGTTTCCAGCTACAAGCTTAATAAAACATCACATGATCTTTCAGCATTGCATGTATATAGTATAGAATATATTTAATACTCAAAAGCAATGGTCAACATCCAGACTGTACACCTGTATAATTATGTTGCTTTGGGTACTGGTTCTTTTAACTGATTGTTACATCAGCAGAAGCTTTGTTATGAATGTAGCTTATGCTAGAACAGACAGAAAAATCTTACTTTGCTTCCCACATGTAACTCTGTTTTTTCAACTGAGATGGTATGGATAAAATAAGAAATATTTTTGAAACAAGGAAAGATGCCTTTTAACTGCAGATATTAAAGCAATTTACAACTGAAAATGCATATTATCGTCATTTAAAATAGAAAATAGAGGAACAGATAGTGACTTAAGGCAAGGCCTCTACTGCCTCTAGAATCCAGGTCTTCTAAGTCTTCTAATATGGAAATACAGTGTTTACTAATATGCAAAGTAAGTGTTGTGATAATTTTGAGTGAAACAAAAAATAAATTAGTCTGCACTAGAAGAGCCTTATTTTGACAACCATGAATTCTGAAAAAAAAAATAAAATATGAAAAAGCATAACAAAAAGAAGTCATTGTGTAAAAAGAATGGAGACTACAGTGGAGAAGATGAGAGTTTCTGCAGAATGGCAGTATCAGCTCTTGACTAAAACCAATCGAAAAAGAACTATAAACACAGATTTCAGAAGCAGACAGGTACATTGAGGTAAGGCACAAACATTGATATTTACCACCACAAAGGAAAAACAAGGGCATTAAAGGAGAACTACCAGTGAAGAAAGAAGGTTGAGGGTATGGCAGTCAAATTTATCATACATATCCATTCATATGAACTGATCAAAAGTCTTTGTGCCGTTGCTTCTCCATTTGAATTTACAGTAGCATTATGTGTCAAGGGGTTAAAAGACTAAGGAAGGTAGCAATATTGCCACTAGAGGAATAAAGCTGTAGAAGGCAATATTTTAACGTTTCACCAGCTTACCTTGGAGTCAAGCATTATACTGAAACCTGAACTTCGATGCCACTGGAAGGCTACGTGTAGATTAAGCTAGTATGGCCTTCCACGTTACAACATGAAGCTGAAGTAAATGGAAGGGGGAAGCCTAAGGGATTTCCAGCTGTTATCACTGTGGCAGTGTCTTTATTCTCCTACCTCTGCATCTGACATGATAGATTTGTGTGGTTTTACCCCTTGTTTTCACTGGTCTGCAAGTAGTGCTACCTGTGCAGTGATGCAGAGGGTTGGCCATGGAAATTGCTGCTATGTGAAGTAATGGCTTGGACTGGTTGATACACCATGGCCATGGGAAGGAAAATGGGAATGATTCCTACTTGTTTCAGTCTTGTGTTGGAGAGAGGTGTGGTTGTGTTGGAAGGTGCCTCAGTGTTGAGGAAGTAGAACTGTGAGGGATATATGCATACGATATAACTCTAGCACAATCTTAATGTTAGAGCAGAATTCCATT
Source organism: Calidris pugnax (assembly GCF_001431845.1). Lineage (NCBI taxonomy): Eukaryota > Metazoa > Chordata > Aves > Charadriiformes > Scolopacidae > Calidris > Calidris pugnax. Next base: position 7,956,694 of record NW_015094508.1, on the reverse strand, counting down.
TTAATAATTAGTTGTGCAACACACATGACAAAAAATAAGAGGAAAACTGTGGAGGAAAATGTTATAAGCAATAAATGCGAACTTTTAAAAATTTTTTTTAATTCTCTATTCTTTTCTTTTCTGCAAAGGCATCCCTATTACTGTTAACGAACTGTAAAACTAATCACTTATTCACTTTGCAGCAGTACCAAGAGTTTTAAAAGTTTGTAAATGCTGAAATTGATGAAAATTGCGATCAAACCAGCTTATTTTTCCATGGCTATTGTTAATATAATTAAATTCTCTATAGTAGAAATTGATCAATGATAGAAATAACTGAATTAGAAATAAAAAACAAATGGGTTGTGATTTGCATAAAATTCCACAAAGAAAGCCAAAACAGTAGTACAATTGCTTCTACACTGATGTTGAATCAGTGTTGAAATTAGTTGGAGGAACGAGAAGACCTGGCCTTAAGAAAAGATATTGGCATAGCAGGAGCCTCAGAAATGTGGTGAAGGAAGGCAGTCAACACATCACAACAACATCACAGTGTGAAAGATGCAGAATATATAATGCAAATCATGCCAGCAATTGACTAATACAATATGTTATAAATCCTAGCATCAAAACAAATTAAAGAACTGACCACATTACCAAGCAACATGGCATCTACATGGATTAAAACTACAGGACGGAATACTGTACTGAGTCTGTTTTACTGCCTGCTAAGCAGGACCAGAGCATTGCCCATGATGCACTAAGAGAGCTGAGAAAGGCTTTAGGAGCAAGAAATACAAATTAATTAAAAGACTTCAGTTATCCTGTGTGCGTTGGTCAAAATTCACACCAGGAAATGAAGTAGAGAGGTTGTTTTGGGGCACCTGGTGTGACTGCTTTGTGGAACAGGCAATTAACAATCCTGCAAGAGGTAGTGCAGCTCTTCACCTGTACCTGAGGAAGTGTGGAGGATCTGGCTCCAAACTTTTCAGCTGAAAAAATGTTTTGCAGCAATTACCACCATATACTTGCATTTCTCAGCCCTGCAGGAATGCCAATGTCACTGAAGATCTATGTAGAGGAGGTTTATGGAACTGAGTATGAATTTTTCAGAAAGAGAAAATAGTTTTCAAAAGAGAAAGGATCATAAACTCTTAGAGAAGCCAAAAAAGAGTTTGAAGAACAAGTAAGTATGGGAATCAAAGCTACTTTGGTGATCTTCAGGAGTATTAAAATATCAGGGATAAGATGCACTTCAGAGTCCAAAGGCACCCCATGACCAGAGCACCTCAGAAGCACACAGTTAAGAGCATCATTAAGGACATTCAGAAAAGACAAGACCTCTACAGAAATGTTGACTGGATTTTCTTGCAGTGTTCATGGGGGGAAGAAACTGGGAAATTTCCAACTGAAACCTTTTTCTGGAAAGAAACAACAAAAGGTTTTTTCCTGAAATGGGAGGAACTAGAAAAGAAGTTATGGTATGAATAGTGAAAATAGATGCTAACATTTGCATGTTTCTACCTCAACCTTTTCCGCAGTTGCTTCATTATCCACTCATATGACATACAAAAGTGAGCAATAAAGTGATGAAGATTGCTGATGATACAACCAAAGGGAGAATGAAAAATCACAGGACACAGGACAGAGTGATAAATTCCCTGTAGATAAAGGAAATTGATTTATAGGGTAAAAAGGATTCCTACCTTCACATTTAAAATGATGGTGTCTGATGTGTCCTTACATTTCAGGATAAAGGGCCCAGGATTATAATAACTCCAGGAAAATGTCAGGTCAGTAGTTGGCAGCAGTCAAAAAAAACAAAAAAAAATATGATTCCAAATGAGGACAGAGCAAAAAAGAGAGTTATTTAAAGAGAGAGCTATTGAGAGTTACTGAATGGATAAAGTAAAATAGTCTAAAAAAATTAATTGTATTGAAAAATTGGGAGGCTGGAAGAATCTTAGGTAAAAATAACATTGGTGCCGACTTCATGGGCATCCATTTAAAAGCAACCATTGGAGACAGAAAACTGAGCAAGATAGGCTTTTGATACAAACTAGTGAAACCATATTTGTAGCATAGCTATTAATATTACTAGAAAAAAATTTTGCAAAGAGCTTTGATTATTCAGATTTTATACAAAAAAGAAGAGGTGGCTAATCAGAAAGACTGCTTTAGACAGTGGAATAGGTGGACGATCATTCTGAAAAAGACAGTTGCTCCCGATACTCATCACATGTACTCATAGTAGTTAAGAGGGAAGAGCACTTAAATGAAACCACAGCTAATTTAAAAAAACTTCAGTGTTATACTTTTATGACAGTAATGGAAAAGATATCTTTTTTCCTTAATTTTTGAAGGAGTAAAAAAGTTTAGTTATTTCACAATTTTTAAGTTTTCATGCGTATTTTGCCTATTGTAGGTTTTAAATATACTGAACTATACCTAAACCTCTTTTTTTAATAAATGGAGCTTGACCTAAATCAGGAATTATTGCACAGCTTAAAGAGAAATCTGGTCTGGTACGAAGTCAAACTCACCCTCAAAACAAAGTATCTTAGATAAGCCTTGGTGCCTGCTTTCCAAAAAGAAAGCTCTGAGGTATCTCATCTTTCTTTAACAATTCTTTGTGCTGTAGTTCACTAAAAAATGAAATTTCCTGGAGGATGTGGGTAAGTTTTCATCTTGATACAAGTAAGATATTTTTTTTTACAGGAAGAACAATCATTCACTCAACAATCTCATCAGGGACGTAATAATCATTCCTAAACACTGTACTTGACAAAAAGGTCCCATTCCCTAAGAACTTGTGACATATTACAGAAAGCCAAAGATGTTAACTGAAGGGATAGTCTGTACCCCACAGAGGCTTACTACTCTTAGTTATTGAAATTTGACCAAAATGTAGTTAGATTATAATACTGTCATGAAAGGAGTGATATATAGATACTAACTCTCACCATTCTTGTCACAACAAGGCACTATTCATTGCAAGCACTATTTTGCCACAGCTGTAGTGTAAATGATTCAGCTTTAATCAAAACCCACATCTGATCAGGCTTATATGGTAAAATGTCATATCAAAATAGGCCTTACCCCACCTGCTAGTCTTCTATGGGATTTTTATTACTTTTGTATGAAAACATCACGGTGGAGAGCACCACATTGAAATGGCTGCATGTCAGGCACTAAGGCAAATTGAGATGTGGCTGAAATTTTCATTTAAAAATGCATCCTTGTGTTGCATGCTACACAGAAAACTATTCTTTGTTTGTAAGTGTTTGCTTGCTATGTGGCACTCCCACTGCTATCAGTTAACTAGAAGTCAGTAGGAGTTGCACGTATCACATGGAGCAGAAGACAGCATTACGCTGCTTTTATAATCCACAGATGGTCACTTGCCGGGCAATAACATTCTACCATATGTCTCAGGTGTAGTATGCACAAGTCTAGCTAATGGACTGGCACGGTATGCATGCACAAAAAAAGAATAACTGCATGTTATTCTAGATATAAAGAGGACATTTTTATTTTTTTTTTGTTATGAGAGTGGTGAAACACTAGAACAGGTACCAGAAAGGTGGCAGATGTCCCATCCCTGGAAACATTCAAGGCCAGGGTGGGCAGGGCTCTGAGCAATTTCACGTAGGTGAAGATATCCCTGCACGTTGCAGGAGGGTTGGACTAGATGACATGTAAAGGTCCATTCCAATCCCAGCTATTCTATAACACTATTATTCTATGTTGATGTTACTGTAATGCACGTTGTAATAAAAAGCTGGAGTGAAGGAGCCTGGCATGACTTAAAGGCTATGACTTGGTGGTGTGGCAAACTGTTTGGCATACAGAGTAGCAGACAGAAGTAATGGGATCCTCTCTTTCCTGTTCTGTGATTAAGTAGCATTTTGTCATGGGCAGATGTTGGGGCCTTAGCGATACTGAATGACTACCAGGGTTTGTGAACCAAGGCCATGAGCTAAAACTAACGGATACAGTTGCAATTTAAGTTAGCAGAAAAGTAAGAAAATGCGGATGGGAAAATGCTGATAGCAAGAATAATACGCATATAGCATCTTTCTAGACTAACCAATCACTTAAGGATTAAGGGTGCGTGGACAACGCGTGCTACCCAATCAAGCTTGCTCTATCTTGCGTGCTCAGCGCGTGATCGCGTGTACAGGAGAATAGAAAGAATATTTAAGAACGCAGCCTGTTTAATAAAGTTGGAATTGAACTTGCATCATTCCCGCTCGCTAGAATGGCGCGCAGCAGGCAGATTTGACTAGGAAGTAACTTGGCTCACAATTAGAAACTTCTACTGTCCAGTTTATACCTAGCCATGGCCAGTTCACTCTCAATCACTTTTTGCCAGTGTTTTCTTTCAGATGAAATAGCTATTTTCCATATAGACCCTTACTGCCTTGGCGTATTTACATGTTTGGTTTTAGCTTTTGCTTTACTATACCAAGCAGACCACTGTCTTTTGGAGCATTTTTAACTGAGTGTATCCTGCAGACAAGTGTGCAAATTCCAGCTGTGAGTTAGCTCAGGTACAAGAAACAGCCAAACCAGAGCAGCTCAGAGCCTAATGCGTGATAATTCGACTTACTTCACAGCAAGACTCTTTAGTCTTTACTGAGTTCTCACCATTGTTTCCTCCAGTTTAACTAATAATTTCTATGTGACTTCATGCTTAGTGGATGTGTACACTGTCTAGCTAGACTATAGTAAAGCTTTTGACAAAGTTTCCCACAGCGTTCTCCTGGAGGAACTGGCTGCTCCTGGTGTGGACAGACATAGTCTTCACTGGGTAACCAGTAAAAAACTGGCAGGATGGCCAGGCTGAAAGAATTATGGTGAATGGAGTTAAATCCAGTTGGTGGCCAGTCATAAGTGGCATTTCCCAGGGGTCAATACTGGGGCCAGTTCTGTTTCATACCTTTACCAACAATCTGGATGAGAGGACTGAGTGTACCCTCAGTGAGTTTGCAGATGACACCAAGTTGGGAGGAGTGTCAATGTCCTTGGTGGTAGAAAGGCTCTACAGATGGATCTGGACAGTCTCTATCAATGGACCAAGATTAATAGTATTAGGTTCAACAAGGCTAAGTGCCGGGTCCTGCACTTAGGTCACAATAACCCCATGCAACAATACAGGGTTTGGAAGAGTGGCTGGAGAGCTGCCCAGCACAACAGGACCTGGTGATGTTGGTCAACAGGTGGTTAAGTATGAGCCAGCAGTGTGCCCAGGCAGCCAAGAGGGCCAATAGCATCCTGGCCTGTATCAGGAATACTGTGGCCAGCAGAACTAGGGAAGTGATCGTACCTTTCTACTTGGCACAGGTGAGGCCGCACCCCGAATACTGTGTTCAGTTAGGCTGTTGCTACAAGAAAGACTTTTAGGTGCTGGAACACATCCAAATAAAAGCAATGAAACTGGTGAAGAGTCCAGAGCACAAGCCTTATGAGGAGCAGCTGAGGGAACTGGAGTCGTTTAGCCTGGAGAAAAGTAGGCTGAAGGAAGACCTTATAGCCTCCTAAAACTACCTGAAAGGAGGTTGTAGAGAGGTGGGTGTTGGGATCTTCTCCCAAGTCACAGGTGGTATGAAAATCAGTAACAGCCTTAAGTTGAACCAGGGGAAGTTTAGATCTGATAATAGGAGAAATTTCTTCACAGAAAGTGTTGTCAAGTGTTGGAACAGGCTGCCCAGGCTAGGGCTTGAGTCACCAGCCCTGGAGGTGCTTAAAAGATCTGTAGATGTAGCACTTAGGGACATGGTTTAGTGGTGGACTTGGTTAGTTTATGGTTAAACTCAATCTTAAAGGTCTTTTCCAACTTCAATTATTCTTGATTCTATATCAAATGCTTACTGAAATTCAGAGAGAGATTGATTTTCTGTGAAAAAAACTTTCATTTTCTTATGGAAGATCAATACCGACATAGTCTACCTTTGGCCAGCTCATATGTATTTTATATTGTTTTATATATCTTTAGCCGGTTTTCTTCTCAATATGTCCTAATGCTATGTATTCTATTGTGATCAGTTCAATCGCATACAAGTTATTTGTATCTCTTCCCCTCATTCTTCCTCTTCCACTCCTCCTCTTCTAAAATACAGCTATTTTATTTGCCATTTTCACATTTGGCAGGTGTCACTTTGCCACTGCATCTCTTGTTCTAAAAATATGGCTTCATTTGTGGGTCAGTTGAGTTCTTCTTCTGGGTGCTTGATTTCTCCACTTTGTATCTTGGGATGATTTTTCTTTTTCTTCTTTCCAAGCTCTTTCCAGTCTGTGGAAGCTGAATCCAGCATCCCAGCTTTATAGAAACTTCACCACCAGCATAAAGGAGACACGTTAGTTAGTATGACTGGCAAGAAAGAATGCACAGACAATTCAGAGATGGAAAATATGCTGAAACTTGGAGAGCCAGGAAGCTGAAGTATTCACTCGTAGTAGATGACCATAATGATAAAGTCCCCTTGTCTGGAAAACTGTCTGGTTGCAAAATGTTGGCCTCTGCATATAGATAATTGATATTTTATTACTTCTTATAAAATGAGAAGATCATGTTCTGTTAAATCATCTCTTACACTAATGACCTTTTCAAAAATGTATAATATTGCTGGTAGAAAATGTTCCCTTCTCTGAGGGATAAACCTTTATTATCAGTAGGCTTCTTCAGCACAGCATATCTATCTACAGACAAAATATTATTGCCAATAATCTCTGTGGTTTCTATACCAGAATATTATCATTGACTTCAGACGTTGTGCTGTAGTACTGCCATCAACAGATTTCTCAATAACAGCATGTAAAATGATATTTTCATGTATTTCATTCCAGAATTGCTTTTAGCCTATTAAATATTTTTCTGATTGTTGCTTATAGCTGTTTATTTTGACAACGCTGACATATTTCTTTTAAAGATTTTCTGAAAAAAAAAGTAAGTTAGTAGTATCCTACACATTTCTCATTAACTTCGGGCTGTTTCTCTTGCAATTTATTCCAGTTACTTGACATCTAAATTTTCAGATGATTTCATCCTGAAAACTTAATCCAGGAAAAATTATATAACCATCAGCTGGTCAGATGAATGCCTTTCATGAGGAAACTTACTTTTGCAGCCCACTAGTACCCAGTAAGGCTAAATTTAAAGTGTATTCAGTAGAGTGTTTCTCTCCCTTAGTCATTAACGGTCATAGATAGCTCAATTTTAGCATGATTGCAAATATCTCCTTAGGACAAGCCAACAACCAGGATAAAGGGATAAAAGCAGTTAGTGCAATTCAAGATTAAGGGTCTGAATGGAAAATCTGACTTACAGTGCTTTTCTTTACATACTGTTGTCAATCCTTTCTATCATGGAAAGAGTGATGCACTTCACTCATAAAAGAGAAGCAACAATACTCTTTCTGATATAAAACATTGAGATAACAAAATTCAATGGTAAATGTGACAGTAGTTTAACAAAATTCGATGGCAAGGTACACTTGATTATTTACTCCATAGAGGACAGGGCCAGGCAGACATGTCAGAGAGACCTTCCTGTTGAAAAAGAGGAGGGTAATTGTCATTGGTGACTCCCTTCTGAAGGGAACAGAGGGCCCCATATGTCGGCCGGATCCTTCCCACAGGGAAGTGTGCTGCCGCCCTGGAGCCCGCATCAGAGATGTAACCAGAAGGCTGCCTACTTTGGTGCAGCCCTCTGACTACTACCCCTTAGTAGTTATGCAGGTGGGAAATGATGAGATCTATACTGGAAACTTAAAAACAATCAAAAAGGACTTCAAGACATTGGGGAAACTGGATGAGGGATCAGGGGCACAGATAATTTTTTCAGCAATACCCGTAGTTGCAGGCAAGAATACTGAAAGAAATAAAATGGCATACATGATTAACAAGTGGCTCAGAAACTGGTACCACCAACGAAATTTTGCATTTTTTGACCCCAAGAAAATTCACATGGCACCAGATACGATAGCAGCAGATGGAGTACACCGGTCTCAGAGGGGTAGAAAGATACTGGCCTGTGAGTTGGCAGGACTTGTTGAAAGGACTTTAAACTAGGTCCGAAGGGAGATGGGGTTAAACACAGGTCAAGCAGAAAAAAACTCAAGGAGAGCCATCAACCTACCATCTCAGCCAAAAAGTCAGCCCCTTTAGGCACCCAGCTGAAGTGCCTATACACAAAGGCACGAAGCATGGGGAATAAGCAAGAGGAATTAGAGATGTGCGCACACCTCCAAGGCTACGACCCTATTGGCATCACTGAGACATGGTGGGATGGCTCTTATGACTGGAGTGTTGGAATGGAGGGTTACAGACTCTTCAGGAAAGACAGGACGGGCAGAAGAGGAGGGGGTGTTGCCCTCTATGTCAAGGACCACCTGGAATGTATGGAGCTCCAACTGGGGACGGATGAAGACACAACAGAGACCTTATGGGTGAGGATTAAAGGGAGCACGGGGGCAGGTGATGTTACAGTAGGAGTCTGCTACCAGCCACCAGATCAAAGTAACAGTGAGGATGCAGTCCTCTATAAACAGATAGGGGCAGCATCGCGCTCACACACTCTGGTACTCATGGGGGACTTCAACCACCCCGATATCTGTCGGAAAGACAACACAGCGGAGCACAGGAAACCCAGGAAGTTCTTGGAATGCGTTGACGACAGCTTTCTTTTTCAAATAATTGAAGAACCAACAAGGAAAGGAGCAGTGCTGGACCTTGTCCTTACCAACAAGGAGGGGCTGGTCAGGAATGTCAAATTCAAGGGTAGCCTCGGCTGCAGTGATCATGAGATGATAGAATTCAAGATTCATAAGGCAGCAAGGAGGGTGTGCAGCAAGCTGGCTACCCTGGACTTCAAAAGAGCAGACTTTGATCTCCTGAGAGATCTGATTGGCATATTTGAGAAATCGTGGCAGTCTGGTGAAGTTCCCACTGATTGGAAAAAAGGGAACATAAGTCCAATAGTCAAAAAAGGAAACAAAACACTGCACAAGTCACGGAGAGCAAGTACAAGGGCTCTGAGAATGAAGAACCACCCACAGTACAAGAAGACGAGGTTCATGACCTCTTAAGGAACCTGAAGGGGCGTAAGTCCATGGGACTGGATAAAGTCCATCCACGGGTCCTGAGAGAGCTGGCAGATGAAGTTGCTAAGCCCCTCTCCATCATATTTGAGAAATCGGGGCAGTCTGGGGAAGTTCCCACTGATTGGAAAAAAGGGAACATAAGTCCAATAGTCAAAAAAGGAAACAAAAATGACCCGGGGAACTACAGGCCAGTCAGTCTCACCTCTGTGCCTGGCAAGATCATGGAGCAGATCCTCCTGAAATCTTTGCTAAGGCACATGGAAAATAAGGAGGTGATTGGAAACAGCCAACATGGCTTCACCATGTGGGTGCCTTCACGTGCCTGACAAATTTGGTGGCCTTGTACGATACTGCCACAGACTTGGTAGACAAGGGCAGAGCAAATGACGTCATCTACCTGGACTTATGCAAAGCATCTGACACTGTCCCGCACGACATCCTGGTCTCAAAATTGGAAACTCATGGATTCAATGGATGGACCACTCGGTGGATAAGGAGCTGGCTGGACAGCCGCACCCAAAGGGTGGCAGTCAACGGCTCAATGTCCAGGTGGCGGCCAGTAACGAGTGGTGTTCCTCAGGGGTCGGTACTGGGACCAGTACTATTTAACATCTTTGTTGGAGACATGGACAGTGGGATAGAGTGCACCCTCAGCAAGGTTGCTGATGACACCAAGCTCGGTGGCGCAGTTGACACGCTGGAGGGAAGGGATGCCATCCAGAGGGACCTGGACAGGCTGGAGAGGTGAGCTCATGCAAATTGCATGAGGTTCAACCAGGCCAAGTGCAGGGTCCTGCACCTGGGAAGTGGCAACCCCAGGCACAAATACAGGTTGGGTGGAGAATGGCTGGAGAGCAGCCCTGAGGAGAAGGACTTGGGAGTGCTTATGGACGAGAAGCTCAACATGAGCCGGCAGTGCGCGCTGGCAGCCCAGAGAGCCAACCGTGTCCTGGGCTGCATCAGGAGAAGTGTGGCCAGCAGGTCTCGGGAGGTGATTCTGCCCCTCTACTCTGCACTCGTGAGACCCCACCTGGAATACTGTGTACAGCTTTGGAGTCCTCAACACAGGAAGGACATGGACCAGCTGGAACAGGTGCAGATGATCAGAGGGATGGAGCACCTCTCCTATGAGGACAGGCTGAGGGAGCTGGGATTGTTCAGCCTGGAGAAGAGAAGGCTCCGGGGAGACCTTATAGCAGCCTTTCAATATCTGAAGGGTGCCTATAGAAGAGCTGGAGAAGGACTCTTTGCCAGGAAGTGTAGTGATAGGACAAGGGGAAATGGTTTTAAATTGGAAGAAAAAAGATTCAGATTAGATCTCAGGAAGAAATTTTTTACTATGAGGGAGGTGAGACACTGGAACAGGTTGCCCAGGGAAGTTGTGGCTGCCCCATCCCTGGAAGTGTTCAAGGCCAGGCTGGATGGGGCCTTGAGCAACCTGGTGTAGTGGGAGGTGTCCCTGCCCATGGCAGGGGGGTTGGAACTCGATGATCTTTGAGGTCCCTTCCAACCCTAACCATTCTATGATTCTATGATTCTATGAATCATGAGGTTCAGAAAGGACGTCCTTGTTTTCTGGACTCCTCAGAGAGGAGTTTAGGTGTGGCTGGATCCAATCCTAGTCCCAGAGTTGGTCAGTGGTTTATGTCTAAAGGATTATATCTGCACAATCATTCCTTTATGTCACTTAGTTAAGCTGTCAAAATTTATCATGCTATTAGTCACTTACTGAGGATCTGTTGTGGCAAGGAATCTCTCAACCTTGAGGAGTAACCTTGAGTAATCTCTCCCTACTCAAGGGGATATCCTGGTGCATAACCAGGTGCTGTGCAAGAGAGCTCAAATGGTAAGATGATTGACTTTTACTCATATTTACATACTGACTGCAGATGTTGGTTTCTTCCAAAATTAGCTTGAGTCAGACATTGACTAGGACTGTGGTTAGGTGGGCGCATTGCTTTAAATTAGCCCTTGGCTATAGTGTTGTTACCTGTCTCCCCAGAATTGACTTTAAGCTGGGTACATCCATCATGACCAGACACATCCATCATGACCAGACACATCCATCATGACTGCCACTGGTGGTTATAGCTTGAGCAGGTTACAGGAAATGCTTATAAGTATCTAAAGGGTGGGTTGAAGGAGGAGGGAGCCAGACTCTTTTCAGTGGTTCCCACTGAGAGGACGAGGGGCAACGGGCACAAGTTGGAACATAAGAGGTTCCACTCAAATATGAGGAAAAACTTCTTTACAGTGAGGGTGACAGAGCCCTGGAACAGGCTGCCCAGGGAGGTTGTGGAGTCCCCTTTGGAGATTTTCAAGACCCGCCTGGATGCAGTCCTGAGTAACATGCTCTGACATGCTCTAGGCAATCTTGCTTTGGCATGGGAGTTGGACTAGATGATCTCTATGGTCCCTTCCAACTCTAAAAATTCAGTGAAATTCACTGAAATTCAGTGAAAAGATCATGTAGGGCGGAGGGAGAAAGAGGGAGTACAGCATCACACCTTTGTCTTGAACTTATCCTGGAAAATATGAAGGAAATTCCACTATAAACAGTTAGATGAACAAAACTGAAAGTATGAATATCTGTGACAATTTGGTGCTTCAACCTGAGAAGTTTTCAAAAGACTTTTTCCCCACTTGAAAAAGAGATATGTAACCAGATCAGAGATAATGTGGCAGAAGCAGCAGTCAGAAAAAAATTACGTCCTAAAACATGTTTCCTTTGTGAAAGACAGATATTGTGCATGAATTGAGCATCTAGCATCTAGAAGATGTGCTGAGGAGAAGCCTTTAGGACATCAATATACCAATGTCTAACAAAAATAATGCTTTTAATAACCCAACATGCGATGTGAGATAGTTTCTTTCTACAGCTGAGAAGTCGCCCTAGAGAATTACTTGCTAAGGAGAATGTGATAAAAGATTAAAGAATATGTTCTATAGAAATCATTATAAATGCTTCACTTATTAAAGAAATAGATAACATTCACTGTTTTAGAACAGATTTGTGGCCAGTTAAGAGTCATTTGAATACAATGAGGGTGGCTTCAGTGGGAAACACGGATTACTTACCAGGGTTCCCTTTGTGTAATAAGAATCCTCACAAACAAATCTTTACATGAATCTGTGGTATGAGCACCACAGCATGGAAGCAGAAATAGAAAGCCTGTCTGAAATCAAACAGCAGTAAGGATTATCTCAGAGAACCTATTTGAGCTGTGAAGTAAGATCATCACAGGAGGGCATCCATGGATGAAGGTGGGATCACAGCAGGCAATTCACTGTGCATCTTCACTCAGACTTCACCTGAATGACTGATTCTGATGACCTTTGCTCAGGTGCAAATGTCTGCACTTCTAGGTCACACTGATGTTCACTCCAGGTAATAGAGGTAGGTAAGAAAAACGATGAAAGTGGTGAAAGGGCATGGAGAACAAAAGGCATGTATATCTATATTGTTGCATTCAGGGAAGATTAATTCAAAGTAAGCACTAGAATAAAGATAGTCTTTTGAGCTTTATTTCCTATATAGATTTAGAATTCATCTTGTGAGCATAGTTTATAGTGCCTCAAGAACTACTCATATATCTCTGCCTCTCAGAATTAATATCATCATAAAATCATCAGGTTTAAAGGATTCTCTAAAATCATGAGTCTGAGGAAAGGGAATGAACACTAGATAGAAATTTTAGCTCTGCCACTGAGCTGAAGTTGATCCATAAGCCATTTAATCATGACATGAAAATCCAAACAGCAGTGAGTCAGTCCCTGGAAAGCAGTTCCAAAGACCAGCTCTCATGTTAAAAATAACTTTTTCCCAAATTACAGAAAATTTTGTTCTGATTTTAATACGGCCTGTAGTATGTTTTATTAGCATTTTCTATTTGGGTTTTGGGTCTTTTATTATCACTGTGAGAATGTCAGTGATAAGTGTTGGGAGGCATGACTAATGACTTACAGGGACGTGTTTAAAGGATATCATTTTCTTTCCCAACTGCGTATTTGTGGTGGTGCAACCCCTTTTCCCTCTGTTTCAGGCCACTCATTACTTTGTGTGATGTCCCTTCCAACCTTGGCCACAGAATAACACAATGGAGCAAAACATAACGGTCTAGCATGAAAGGAAGAAAAGGTAGAGAGGAACAGACTAAGAACACAATTGTGTGCCTAGTCCCCATGGCTCCTACTGCTTGAAGTTAATAACTATAATACATCATTCCTGACACCATATGGATTGTGGCCACAGATCCAGGATATCAGGACCCCAAGATCTAGAAAGCTCTGGGGTTGCGTAACTGTCATCCAAGTCAGGCCAGAGTGGAAAAGTACCTGACAAAAATCAATTGTCTCAGATTCTGTAAGTAGCGATTCTAGTAAAGACCCTTTGAGCTCTTCTGGATAGCAGCAGGCTGTGGCCAGTAGCTCCCCTGAGTTGAGATACCTCTCAGGCTGACACCTCAAGGTCAGGGCAGGAGACAATCCTTCTCAAACCTCAACTATCGCCTGTTGAGGAAAGCTGATACATCGTATTTACTCTAAATCTGAGAAAAGGAAATCTTAATTATAGGCTAGTCTCTCTCTCTCTCTCTCTCATTTACCTCTCCACCTCTATGTTGTGAGATGCACATTAGTTTATGGATGTGGATGCTCCTTTGTCCATCCACATTAATATGTAGGACCTAAAAGCGGCACCTTTTGGTTCACTAACATTACAATAACCTGTTATTAAGAAATTCCTGATTGGAGACCTGTATGTGCGCGCGAGCATGTGCTTATATGCTTTGCTTAGATATATACATGTATATGTATTAAGCTGTGATTTGTACCTCTACTCATATGTGTAAGTATTGATTGAGATACCTTCTAGTAAGATACTATGAATCTTGCCATCTCCGAATCTATAACTAAGTTGTTGTTCAATTATTTTGTTTACTCACTTCATAAACCCCTAAACTAGTTAATGATTAAGTGTTGCTAAAATCCAATCTCTCAATCTACCATACATCATTAATAAATTTTGAATAGCTGCTAAATCAGAACTGTGTCAAATGTTTTCATCCGCCACAATATTTCGTTAATCTGTCCTGACTGGTCCATTGTAAGTAATACTCACAGGCACTGTTCTCCTGTGAGTAGTTATTTTAAAATTCTGCTTCCAGAACTATCCTGCTATATAGAGTATTTCCAGCTACGGGATAGGATCTATTTCTAATATCTTATGACAGTTGTGGCTGCTCCCAGTCAGCAGCTTAGGTTCTGCAGCTGAATTTTCACCTCACCGTTGTCTCCATTCCCAAGTACAATGATACAGTTTGGCAAGTGACTGCTTCAGATCGTAACCAGGTGTTATCAGTCCATTCCTCAACTCTCAATTGTAGTTCAAAAGTTATCAGACAAATTTAAATAAAAATTTTCTTATCTCTGCTCTTATCATTTAAGTTTCTTGCTTTTCATTCCAGTTGGTATATCAGTTTTCCCATTGCCATTTCCCATTTCCATAGAGATATTCCCAGTATCTCTACAGATCTCAGAATTCCAAATCTTCTTCTGAAATGGATCAAGTGTGCATTTTTGACATCCAGTTTTGTTTGTTTCTTATTTGCATTTTGCACCAGAAAAATTTTTGAGAAAATCTTTTATACTGTTTCTAACATCAGTTCTCATTGGTTATCTGCAGTGATACCATTGGCATGGGCCACGTTCTTCATTTTATAGTCATTTATTGTAACTATTTGCTCCTCTTTCCTGCAGCTTACCTCTGCTGTCTGCTTTCTGGCCACTTAATGTCACATCAGAGAATGATGTTCTCTACTGCAAAAGTTGAAGTACTAAAAAAAAAATCCAGGACTGAAAAACTCAGGACCCTACTGTGAGAGATTCATTATGGAATGTACATTGGCAATATTTACTTGCTGTATTCCAGCTCAAGCAGCTCACAGGAGATCATGAATACAGTAAACCTGTCCATATTTGATGCTTGTTAATCGCTTCTCAGACTCATTTAACACCATTTGCAGTGTGAAGTGTTAAAGTCCCAGCTGACACTGTTGGAAAGGGACGTCTCAGTACTCGCATCCAGCAAATTGCAACAGATGTCACTCAGGTTCCAGGTGGCAAACCATCCCACTTCATACACTAGGGAGGAGTATTTACCTCTTGAGTTTCAGATTACCAGTTAACTGTACATTACATACAAGAATGTCATTCAGAATATATTCCATCTGGAAAAAAATGTATTTTTTTCTTACAGATTCACAAGATGTTGGCTAAGGGGAATAGCTGTGAAATAAGAAGACTGTAAGGAGTGATGGCCAGGAGAAGGAGCAGAGGACAAAATTGACCTTGTCTTGTAGAAGAAATACCGAAGATGACAGTACAGACATTTACATTCTGATGATCATGTCTAAGCCCGTATCTTTTCTGATTTGCCTACTTCCCCCTTCCCCATTCAGCTCTGGTTTTGAGAGGAATGGGAAGGACTTCATGCTGTCACATAATCATATAATATGTGGTTAACTTTGTAGGACAGTGAAATACTGGAGGAGTGTTAAAATTTTTTCAGAAATTTCTTGATAGTGAAAAATCTCAGATTGTAGAAAAAAGAAATATGTTAAATCTTCAAATATAGGGGCAGCCTATGTGGATTTAGAGTGGTTCTCTAAACACTTACAGCCTCAGGAGAAAAGGCTTGTGAATGTTAGGTTGGCACCTTCACAATAAATAAATGCACCAGTGAAGCCTCTTTGCTGTACTTAGATATGGCTGCATATGTAAAAATGCAGCTTGCCTGTAAATACAATATATGTGGAAAGCTGTTAACTGTCAATATACACCCAGTGAAACATTGAAGCCTGGTATATAATTACATATCATATTGAGCTGCACTTATAAAAAATCATCTATAGCAGTGATTACTTTGTACTTGAAACTCAGTTGGAGATGAAGGTTTCCACAGAATCTAGCAGTTTATTGGTAAGATACTGGTAAGGTAATCCTATTTTGAGTCAAAATTACTAGTGATCAACAACCTGCTTTGTCTTCCAAAGGGACTTGAAAAGCTGCTTTAAGCTTTTGCTTTCCACTGGTATATGAAAGCTATTCCCAAGTTTCTTAATGATGATTTTTCAACATGGGAATTCACTCCCCCTCCACAACTTGTCCAAAATAACCTACGCTCACTCCCCAATGAACAGGCTGGAACCTTCGAACTGGCAAAGGTACTTCTAATGGAACATATGCAAAAAAATTAGGGGAAGAGCAGTTCACTTATTTTTGTTCTACAGTGAAGCTTGTTGGCTGTGTGTAAAGAAGGCTTTTATGTTTCTTAAGGTTTGTCTATTGAATATTTAATTGCTGGCAGTATACTTAAAGCCTTAATTAGACATTCTTTTACATAAGCTGTTCAAATAGAGACAGCCTAGTTATTTACCTGATTCACAGTGAAGAATTATAAACATTTCATACCTTCTGTTTTTCTATTACTGTCTCATTCAACAAGATTCATGCCATATATTTAACTTGTCCCCTCTTCTTAAGTGCCTAATCAACCTAAGGCATATGCATTTTCCAAAAATTATTCACCTACCCTATCCTTTCACATTTTAAAGTGGACCTATTATTTTATGCAGTAAATTGGAAGAGTAATTTTTAGCACATTACGCGAAGATTTAATTGTGTAACTCTATTAAAGCTAATGGAGATTGTGTTGTTAAATCACACCGTGTGGAACATTCCATATTCCCTTAAGTGTCCTTATGTTGCTGGACTGGGAAGAGGCTGCACTTGCAGAGTTGTGTGCTCATCTATTTCAGTGTGAATCTGTCTAGCAGACTTAATTTCGTTTTTAGGTCTGAGCCCAAAATCCTTGAATAACTGGTCTCGTATGTGTAATCAAACTAAACTAGGCCATTTGAGTTCAAGAGAAGAATTAGCAAATGAAATGGCCACATTTAGTTCAAATTGGCAATAAATTGCCTTTCTGTGGGATTTGCCCCCCCCAAAAAAGGTTAAAAGGTACCTGTAACAACTTGCAGACATGTTGTGCTAATAATCATTTCTGTAAAACCTAGTCAGTGAATTTTAAATGGTTGGAACAGGTGAGCTATTTGGATCTAATATTGTTCAAGGCTGACTTCCTTCTTTCTTACCTTTTTCAATAGATTTTTGGTATTTTTATTTATTTTACAGATTTCAGTACAAATTTGGCCCTTAAAATACAGTTCTATTCAACTGAGGGCTGAGATGAAAAGTTAGCTGTGCTTTGTAGGCAAAGATATTTTATGCTGATTTCAAATTAATCTGAATTAATGCTAATCTCTTTCACTGTAGAAATAAAACTTTAAAAGTAACCCCCTTTGATCTGTGTGTGGAGGTATTTCTTTTCATTTCAGCTAGACTAAATACTGACTTTCATCTGTCTATTAAGAGGAATCACTCAAAATTTACATCTAAGGATAGATAGATTGATTGACTGTTTTAACTGAGGCACTTAAAAGTTGACTTTGTATATTTACTGTATGGTCTTAATTTCAAACTCTGTTATAACCCTGGGACAAATTCTGGTCCCTAGAATGAGAAGGAAACACATAATAGCAAAAAAGTAATCTTGATTGTGACCACAGCTTTAGCACAGAACTATAGTGCTGAGGATACCATTTCCACTAAGATTGACAAGGAGGTAATATGATATTTTTTTGATGCACCCACTGGTAACCTCTCATGACCAACTCCTGCCTGAACTGCTAAGGAACTCTTTCAAGACTGAAAGAAGTAGGGGAATGTGCTCTACTTCATTAGCAAAAAACAGGAATGACAATTAGAGCACTCAAAAAAGTGCTCTGCAAGAGGACTTTTTGACGTATCCAGGACATAGAGTCCTCACTGGAGCATAAATTACCCCCCATCCCACAGATACTTTGCTGTGTGCACATACAAATTAAAAAAATAGGAGTTTTTGGGTAGGCCCTTGTTATCCATCATTTTTCCTCTTCTTTTACTGGTGTCAACTGTGTATCTCACTTTTAGGTAGCCCTGTTTGACCTAAGTCTGCTCTGTCTCCCATTCCAGGTTACCAGTATTATATGATCTTCAATGGAGGGAAATTTGCCACCTCCCTTGCTTCTCTATACAACACATAAAAGTATACCATAAAAAGAAAGGTAACACGATGGTGAAAGGAAAAACATGCCATATTAATAAAAAAGCTGTATGAAGCCTGGATAAATGAAAACTAGGGATAGACGTGATTTCTGTGTAGTCATTGGATAAGCTTGGGAGGCTGCTCAAGATGCACATTTTTCCCAAGAGCAAAGGAGGTATTGAAATGCCATCTTCTGTAGGTTTATTTTCTTCCATTTCCTTTTTGCAATATGAATTATCATCATACTTGCTATCTCAATTTTTCCTTCTATCACATCTCCAGAGGCTCCTACTTCAGTCTTTCTAGTCTTCCTGCCTCTGTACCCCTTCTTCTCCCTCCCATAGCCCAGCTCTCTCACCGGTACCTTGCACCCCCTCATACATGCTTTACACACTTTCTTGCTGACATGTGGGGCAAAAGCAGCATGTTAGGATTACTGCAGATGTGTTGATAGACTTGGATCAAACATAGAGAAAAAGGGCTGATGTTCCTCTGCTCTCCTCTGGTGGCAGGAACCTCCCACCTCCAGCCAGCTGCTGACTTTTTAACAGAACTAGTAGGAGTTTCCTGGCTATGAGGCAGCCTCTGTCCCAGTTGTATTTTCTTGAAAGTCTCCAGCAATTGAAAACTAAAAGCGCAGGCCTACAAATCTCCATCTTTCTGGTAAACATCCTAAAAAAAGAATACAGTGTTACATTTGGAAATAAACTGATCAAGAACACATTTTAGGCTGGAAATGATAAGAAAGTTTCAGGTTTTTTAGGGTATGATTTGAAAGCAGCCTTCTGATCTGAGTTGTGCAGAACAAGACATATTTTTTTAAGGTGTAGCTTGATAACATTTCTAAAAAGCAAGCTTTGCATGATGTGGCAGAAGACAGGATGTGATATCCCAGAATGTTCCTTCCAATGTCATATTCTTCTGACATTTTCTCTGTGATTTAACATCTCTGTCTTAAACAGTGTCATCCAGGACCATTAAAATACAGGTTGAAGCAAAGAAGTATTATCCAGACTAATTTTTGGTTTTGTTGTAACTTTTAACTGGCATAGGTACCAACTGCCATTAACTGCCAACTGTCATTAAAGCCTCATCAGAGTTGAGATATGTATCTTTAGCCTTCTTTGATTTCATTGAGCTCATACACCTGTTGTGAGTTCAGAGAACAGATGAAATAGGAAATAGCCAGGAGGAATCAAAAAAGATTGAAGAAAAAAGTCATATGAATACAGTGTGCTTGGATATCTTAATGACAGGTAACTGAAATGAATTTAAGTACTATCTAAGATTCCTTCTGCCAAAACTCTCTGTGCCAGAATTAATGGGTTTCTAGCGTTTCATGTTCCCTTATCTAGCATTCAGGTGGACCTCTAATACCACTTTTCTTTTTTAATTTAAAAAACATTCTCCCATGCACTTTTGTATATTTTTGTGCCTCTTAATAAAGAATCAAACAACTCTGGAATAGAAATCACTCATGAAGCCTTCTACAAGCCATTTAATCAGTTTTTCTGCAGTTTATGATGTATGCAAAATCAATTATAACAGTCTCTGATTCATGACTCATTGTTGTCCTCTGTTGTAAATCAACCATTACAAAGTTTATAGCTTGTTTCTTATCTCATTGAAATTAAAACCCAGATAGTGGAATAGCAGACATTCTTCTGGGTTTTTTGCCTTCTCTACTCTTCAAGGTACGTAGAATGTTCATTTTTAAAATGGAAATAATAATTGAAAGTACCAGATTGCCAAAGTAACCTTAGCATAACTCAGCAGGCAACATTTTTCCTTCTGCACTGATATAAATGAAAGCCACGTCATTGGGGCTTTTAAAGATACAGCAAAAAAAGCATGAACTGGTACTAAAGTACTCAAATTAGTTTTGGATATGAAGAACTGAGATCACAAAGTACTTACAGAGCTTAGAATGACCATACTCTAACTGAGAAGGGAGGGCTGGTCAAGACCCAGTCAAATTAATTCAAGTACTAATAGTAATACAGCCTGCCCTGAAGACCATGAAATCATGGCTTCATCCAAGCCATGGATGATGTCCATGTTGCTATGGCTTTTTGTCAGACCCAAACCGCTTAGGTCAAAACTATCTGAGATTATTCTTTTCCAGTCATAAAATAAATTTACATACAGATTCTGCAACATTTATATAAGATGTGGGTCTTGTGAAGAGTTTCCAGTTAGTGTGAATATACCTTGTCTATGTAAATACAATCCATTTTTGCATACTCTCTTGGATGCTTTCCCCAGTACCCTAATGTTTTATATTGCTATACATTTTTCCTCATAACTGACAGTGTCTTGATAATCGATTCATTTGTGTCTCATGTCTGTCCATTATAGTTATATCTGAGATATGATATTCAATGTGGTCATCAACCTAAAACACGAAATTCAAGTTTCAAGTGCAGTGTTCATTTGCTCCTTACTTCAGTGAGATTTTTGAGAAACAATAAGTTATGTTGGTTAAAAGCGTGTAAAAATCTCTAATGTACCCTAATTTCCAAATCCGTATCCAAATATAAATAGTAGTAAACAAAAACTCTCAGGAGTGAGCAGGTAAGTGCTTAGCATTCTTAGGTTTTTGTGAGCTTTCAAGATAACTGGGACAGGATTAGTCTTATATTTATTCTCTTCTAAGTTTTTCTAACTACAGAAAAGAGTCAACTGAAATACTTACTGCCTGCTATCACTATGAATAATGTTCTGATGATGAGTCTATTAAAGACTACTGAACTAGCAGAAATATTTGCAAAGGAATTCTATTTGCCAGGAAATCCATGCTATGGCTATGGAAAAACCCTGGGCCACAACGCCAAGGAGTATCTCTGAAATGTGAAGTCAGCGGTCTGTGATATATCCAGAGAGCAGATTTACAGTCTTCTCCCACTGTTCCTCCTGCCAGATTGAAGAAAATCTCAGATTGTACAGATTAATATTTAGTTATGCTTTCTGAGCCCATCTCCTAAACTAAGAGGAAAAAACATCTCTCTGTGATGTAGGCCATCTTCCCCCTCACTGCAAATGCAAAAACACCTCTAGTTGTGGGGAGTAAGGATGTGTGCATAACAGTAGCATGAACAGGTATATAAAAAATATCTCTCAAAAATTCCCATTTAGTAATTTCTAAGGAACAGATTTTTACTTAAAAAAACCCTATTGCATTTGTTTTTGAAAGCTTTTTCTTGTATATGTTTTGCTTGTGACAGTTGCATTTTTTATTTGATGCTTCAAAATTATGTCACTAATTTCTGCCAATAATTTTATATTTTATAATAAAAGTTTTTGTTGCAATGTTTACAAAAAACTGTACAGAGTCTATTCTAGGTGATGATTTGTTAAATTGTTTAATTTTCATACAACTTCATGTATTAATATGCAAGAAAAAATATTTTATCAACCCATCCTAGAAAAATATTAAATCTAAAATTCGGTTTTTTTAATTGCATTACTTTTTTTTTTAGTACTACATGTAGGACTTTGTGGATGTATATTTTTGCTACTGTGCCTACTATTTATTCATAAATCTTTCACACAGCATAAGGACAGAGGAAAAAATATACATTCTCAAAAGTAGAGAACTCAGCCAATGAAGTTAAAAATGTTAACAGAGACCTATGGAAATATACAATACATTAGTTTGACTATAACTTTTTGACCATTTCATTGGATGAAAGAAAATGTTATTTTCTTACACATCTTCTTTATGCTAACCATTGAGCTGCCCCTGTTCTAGAAGTGTTAAATTTGCTAAATCTGTAAGAAAACAAATTGGAAAACTTCTATCAGCACCAGGTACATCTACAGATATCTATTCTCAGTATAATATATTTTTCGATGTAGAAACCTTCTGAAAAATATCATATATACCAACTACTCCAGACAGACTTTGTTTCTGCCAGTGAGACAGTTGTAGAACTGTCTGCAAGAAGATGTAGAAGATGTAGAACCATGTGTGACAGTAGTAATTTGTTGTGCTTAACCATAAAAAATCCACTTTCTTTTATGTTGGGGTTCCCATCCTTTTGAGAAAATTTGGACGGAAGTGCAGGCACATGCACACCGAATCCAATGCAAGTCTGACATAGAATCATAGAATGATTTGGGTTGGAAGGGACCTTAAAGATCATCGAGTTCCAACACTCCTGCCACGGGCAGGGACACCTCCCACTACACCAGGTTGCTCAAAGCCTCATCCAAACTGGCCTTGAACACTTCCACGGATGGGGCATCCACAACTTCCCTGGGCAACCTGTTCCAGTGTCTCACCACCCTCACATGAAATCATTTCTTTCTAGTATTTATTATTTCTAAATCTCCCCTCTTCCAATTTAAAACTGTTACCCCTTGTCCTGTCACTACACTTCCTGACAAAGAGTCTGTCTCCAGCTCTCGTATAGGTACCCTTCAGATATTGAAATGCTGCTATAAGGTCTCCCTTGGAGCCTTTTCTTCTTCAGGCTGAACAATCCCAGCTCCCTCAGCCTGTCCTCACAGGGGAGGTGCTCCATCCCCCTGATCATCTTCGTGGCCCACCGCCGGACCCGTTCCAACAGATCCATGTCCTTCCTGTGTTGAGGACTTCAAAGATGGAGACTCCAGGTGGGGTCTCACGAGTGCAGAATAGAGGGGCAGAATCACCTCATGTGACCTGCTGGCCACGCTTCTCTTGATGCAGCCCAGGATGTGGCTGGTTTTCTGGGCTGCCAGTGCACATTGCCGGCTCATATTAAGCTTCTCATCCACCAACATCCCCAAGTTCTTCTCCTTAGGACTGCTCTCTAGCCATTCTCCACCCAACCTGTATCTGTGCCTGGGATTGCCACTTCCCAGGTGCAAGACCCTACACTTGGCTTGGTTAAACTTCATGCAAACCTCTCCAGCCTGTCCAGGTCCCTCTGGATGGCATCTCTTCCCTCCAGCACGTCGACCGCACCATTGAGTTTGATGTCATTGGCAAACTTGCTGAGGGTGCACTCTATCATTCTGTCTGTTTCTCCAACAAAGATGTTGAACAGCACTGGTCCCAGTACAGACCCCTGAGGAACACCACTCATCACTGGCTGCCAATTGGACATTGAGCCATTGACCACAACCCTTTGAGTGTGGCCATCCAGCCAGCTCCTTATCCGCCCAGTGGTCCATCCATCGAACCCACTAGTTTCCAGTTTTGAGACCAGGATGTCATGCGGGACAGTGTCGAACACTTTGCACAAGTCCAGGGAGATGACATCTGTTGCTCTGCCCTTGTGTCCACCAAGTGTGTGGCAGTATCATAAAAGGCCACCAAATTTGTCAGGCACGATGTGCCCTTGGTGAAGCCATCTTGGCTGTCTCCAATCACCTCCTTATTTTCCATGTGCCTTAGCAGAGATTCCAGGACAATCTGCTCCATAATCTTGCCAGGCACAGAAGTGAGACTGACTGGCCTATAGGTCCCTGGGTGTTCTTTTTTTCCTTTTTTGAATATGGGGGTTATGTTCCCTTTTTTTCCAGTCTGTGGTAACACCATCAGACTGCCACAGTTTCTCAAATATGATGGAACGCGGCTTAGCAACTTCATCTGCCAGCTTCCTCAGGACCCGTGGATGGATTTCATCAGGTCCCATGGACTTATGCACCTTCAGCTTCCTTAAGAGGTCTGGAACCTAATCTTCTTGTACTGTGGGCAGCCCTTCATTTGCAGAGCCCCTGTTTTTGCCTTCTGTGACTTGGGCAGTGTGGTTTGAGCCGGTGAAGACTGAGGCAAAGTTGTAGTGCAGTAACTCAGCCTTATCCATATCGTGGGTGGCCAGGTCTCCCATTTCCTTATGGAGAGGCCCCATAACTTCCCTAGTCTTGCCTTTGTCCCTGACATATCTCTAGAAGTTTTTCTTATTGTCTTTAATGTTCTTGGCTAGATTTAGTTCTGCCTGGGATTTCGCTTGCCTGATCTCATTCCTGACCACCCAAGACCGTTTCTCTGTATTATGCCCATTCTACCCATCCCTGCTTCGGCTTGCTGTAGGCCTCCTTTTTGGTCCCAAGCTTGTCCAGCAGTTCCTTATTCATCTACGCAGGCCTGCTGGCTATTTTCGCTGACTTCTTTCTTGGGATGCACCTCTCCTGTGCTTGCATCAGCAGCACCTCTCCTGAGCTTGGAGGAGGCAATCCTTGAATCCCAACCAGCCTTCTTGGGCCCCTCTCCCCTCCAGTTCTTTTTCCCATGCTATCCTCCCAGTCAGATCTCTTAGGCCTGATGTTTTCAACCCCCTCCCCTTCACACCTAGTTTAAAGACCTGTCAATCAACCCCACAATATCTTGGGCCAGAGATGAATCAATAATTCGAACATTCTCATGTTGAATGGCATAATCTTTTGTAAATATAACTAATCCTGAGTTCTCATTCCTAAATAACAGAGGAGCCCAGTGGAGATTTCAGTTGTTCTCTGATTTTCTCCTGGTCTGTACCAGCAGCCTGAATAAAACTAGAAAGTGACTGCCTTTCAAGTCAGTGACAGGCAAGAGGAGACGCTGAGAGAAAGCTACCTGCCAAACTTTGCTTACAACCACTGTGTTTTAGTCTAGGGCTGCAAATCTCATTTGTGGCAGGTTGCTTGACATTTAGCATTCACTAGGAAAATCCCATTTGGGTTTCAAAGTGCCTTGGACTTTGCACTGCACTAACGTTTCTATGTCCTCCATACATGGTCCAGGATGGAGATTGCTGTCTGCAATGTGATTTGCACTTTGCTGCTTATTTGAACAAACAGAAGCACTGTCTGATATTTAGGAAGACAAAAGAAAGGCTGATCATGATTCATTACATATGTAATGTCCTGGTTTTCCACAATAACCTTGATTTGCATCTCCAGTTATCCTTGGTGTGGATCTATTGTGACTGCAAAGACTCTCATTATCCATATACATTCCCCTTTCTCTGCCTTACTGAGGTCTCATATCCTGGCAATGAATTCCAGAGGCTAATTTTATGTTATCACATGAAAGAAGCCTTGTAATTATCTTACATTTCTTGCCTTTATTTTTACATACTTTCCTCATCTATTTCTTATTTTGCATATATTATGTTCAATAACTGTAATTAATCTCCTCTGCAAGGCAAACAAACTTAATCCCCTCAGTCTCCCAGAGGAGGAGTGCTTTCTGTATCTCTGGCTCTTTCTTGTCACCTAACTTCACACCATACTTTATTTATATTTGGTAAGTAACATGATTGAAAAATCGCATTCTTCAGTGTGCAGTATATCTCAAGTGGTGGCACAGCATTGTTTTTTGTATTCTTCTTGTGTCCTAGTATGTCCTCATTGGCTATATTTGCTGATCTATTTTAATTCTTTAGGTCAAAGTTTAGTTTGAAAACCGAATCTATAACCAGCTAGGCAAACTGATTGTTCCAACTTTTCTAATCTGGCACTTTTTAGTCTTTCATCTGCCATCAAGTACCTTAATCACATGTCTGTGAAAGGACCATCTGTAGTTATTCAATTTTCTCTAGGACTTACCTTACACAAAATATCTGAAGCGAAGATAATGCCTAGGTGGAAATTTTAGTACTCCACTGCTGAGTCTGCCGTTATTCACACCTTGTGATGCTCCAGTCACTGCTCAGGTTTCTGCACCAGGCTTTGCATGCTCCTGCAGACCCAAATCCCACTGCAGCTCTTTTTGTGATCTCTGGTGCTGTTCTTGGATGAATCTCAGGCTTCCCATTTCAGTCGCACAACCGCTCCTCTGACCTATTCTGGATTCTCAGCTACTGAGGAAATCGTTCCTTAAAAACTTCTAGAAAGTATGAAGGAAAATGAGCTTTTATCTCCATCACAATTTGGAAAAGTCAAGCCTAGAAGCCATCTTGAAAGTTCTTCATTAACAGCACAAGTTCTGCGTCTTAATACAGGGGTAAGTCAGCCTCAAACGGGCAGGGTAACACAATAAACCTATCTGTCCTTAAATTCTAGTAGTGTCTTATTAACAGTCCTTGCAGGCAAACGAATCAAGCATTGCCATTTACAACATCCACTGATGTGTGTGTCCCACAAGGTAAGTATTTTAAAGCTGGCAAATTGAAACTTCCCTACATCCTCTCTTCGACCAGCCGACCACTCCTAAATATGCTTATGGGTTGACATCTTTTCGCTCCCACAAACCTGACCCAAAGACTATGCAAACAGCTTTCAACTCTCCCTTCCTCACACATCCTCTAGTGTGGAAAGCAACATTTTGACCTGGTGTGACTGTATAAATTGGCAGAAAGTTTACTGTGGTATGGTAGTCTGCAGGTAGCAGAAACAATACAGAATTTCTGGGATTCACGTACCACGTTACAGGAATTGTATCCACTGTTTGCATTCTCACATTACACACAAGTCATCAGAAGTTAATTTTCCTAACTGAAGTCATTACTGTAAGTCATTTGGACAGGCTTTCCATTTTATGTGGTCTGTGTTTGGGACACAGTGTATTTTATAAATCAATTGGTACTTTTTTCTGTGTTCGCATCAAGCTTTGCATATATGGGACATTTATTTAAAAACAGTGCATTCAGTATCTTCCTTTGAACTGTAAGCAAAACAGCAGAAGTATAGGAAAAATATTATTCCACTGGACAGCAATCTATGCCTCATGAATCAGGACTGTAAAAACACATTCTGATTTATTGATCCGGGCCAGGATTTGCAATAATTAAACTTCTGGCTTAACTCTTGTGCATGGTTGTGTTTCACAATTGGTGTAATACCTGGACTTTCTTTTATTATCCCTTACTTCTCTCCAACACATACAGGGTCTTATTTATATTCCTGGCCATTGTTCACATTAATGAAGATAATATGAGGAGATAGCAATAGAAGCACATTTTCCTGTTGAATAAGCAGAGGGCTTTTGTTAGGGTAAAGTGTAAGTAAAATACCACTTCACTTCTTCTCAATTATGCATCAGTATTGAAAAAAATTCTGTATGAAATACTACAAAATTCTCTCTTCCTGCATCTTCATTTGATTTTTTGTGATAGTATGACTGTCCAGGACCATAAGGGGAACATTTAACAGAGTATTCAGAATCCCAAACATGAGCAAGAATGGCAGCATTCCACTACCTCCTGAGGACGATATTGACATATAATTACCTGATAATTACTTATGTGCAGATGGAATGCAACACTGAAAATATATTTGGGATAGTGTTTTAAACTCTTCTCAGAGACAAAAATTGAGTACCGATTGAATAGCACATAGCTGCTACTCAATAGCACATAGCACATAGTGCCATTCAATATGCAATAGCATATGTGTGATTACAGACAGGTGTTTGTCACTCTTCCACTCTAGGTATGAAGTTTGAGTATAACATTTACATTTCTGTATTACTGGACATATGCGTGCATGCCCTTTTCTGCACCACTGCTCCATCTTGTGAGGATATCCTCAGAGCTTGATAGGAAGTGCAATGCTCTGTCTTAGCTTAAGAAGTGACTCACAGCTCCTTTTTACTAAGCAATATCTGAATAACCCTCACCAGGCTTCACCATGACCCAGTAGGTCTGTAGTGGTACAGATGCCACAACATTAATGAGTTCTCATAGACTTTATAAGGGTCCTCAGTTCTGTTAGTAGAGGATCGTTTATTTGTCTCTTGCTCCCTCTTTTACAGATTCCCACCTACAGCCAACGATTAACATCAAATGTTCCTCCAGAGCCTCTGGGGTTCACAAATGCTCTCTATCCCTTTCATCTCTCTTTTCAATGAAATCCATGACCGTGAGCTGACTACAAGCACCAGTGGAGGTAGCCCAAGTGCCATGCCAGTCCAACAATAACATGCCTTCAAATTTAAGGACACTTGCTCCTCAGGAAAAACCAATATTCACACTAAAAGAACAAACTTACAGGTAACATTTCACAGACCATCTTCTCACAATCTCCGGTAGCCTGTTTCCTTCCAAGGAATCTGGGGAGGAGCTGTCTTGGCACTACTTCATTGACTGTTTCATGGACATGCTTTGCCAGGCAACTACCAGGTATAGATTTCCTGTACTTAAATGGGAGACTTGGTGCTTTGAACTTTGCTTATTTAGTCCAACTTTGGACTTCAGTAGTCCTGTCAGAGAGACATCAGTGGCCTGACCCCTAAATCAGCCATTTCCTGTGGCTCCTGCCAGCTCTTTGCTGACCTCTCCATCTGGCACTGCCGAAGGTTCTTCCAGTTCTCCACCTTTCGGCCTTCTCCTGTCCAGCTCCTAAAAAACACCAGACAAATCTAGATCCTGAGTCTAGTCTGTGAAAATAGGAGTGATTTTTTTTTTCCAGATGAAAACAAAATCTGGTTTTATATTGAAAAAAGGCAGGTGAATATTGTTGTCTTTATAATTGTATCTGGAAGAGTTTACTTATTTGGAGCAAACTCAGATGTAAACAATTTGCTGCAGTGTGTGTTTTTTTCTGCTGCTGAGCCCTCCAAACAACATTACCTTACTTAAATTTACAAACATTTCTATTAAAGTGTTTCCTGAACAGCCTCTGCATTTATGCTGAAAATAATTTAAATTGTTAATCCTTATTAGTGGCTTTTTGTACTACTTCAGATTTTGCTGCTGTGGATGCCGAGTAATTTCAAGAGTCTTTCAGGTATTTCAAAGCCTTTCTAAATTTTCTGCTTTGCATTTTGCATGTACGTACAGAGAAAACATTCAAAAAAACCCCACGTCACCACTCTCTCACCCTTCTCTCCAGTGCATAGCACGCAAGTCCCGACTGTAACTTTTTCTGCTTGCACCCAAGAAAGCTGGCATTTGTGTTTCTGAGTGCCAGATAAGGCAGTTGAGAATTTGGCCATTCCAGTCTGCTTGTTGATCACACAAGGAAAAGCACACTCCCTAATCTCCGTCGCTCCACAAACACAGCATGGTTATGGCAATGGGGGCTTGGGGGTCTCTCACTCTACCCAAACTTGCACAGCAACTTTATGACCGTTCATGCGTTAGTAGAGTACATCACCATGAACCTTCCCTTAAAATCATTACATTCACCACATCTTGCAATCAAAAGAAGTTATTAGTTCAATCTCACCCCAGCTAGTAGTTTTGGTGAACGCATTGTGGGTATATCATGCCTATTTTTATTGAATTTTAAAGTTGAGGGGGGTTGTGGTAGAATATTAGAGGAAGCAAATGTTTGATTTCTGTCATATAACCAGCATATTTCTGTTCACCAATCAAAAGTTAATTTATTTTCTTCCTTTCTGGTACATAACTTCTGTTTTTTCTTTTGTCTGCCCTTGCTTTTCTTAATTCTTACTACATCTGCCAGTTAAATGAGCATGTCTTCCAGTAGGTAGGAAGAAGATGCAATTCCTGTTGCGCACAGATTATATTAAGCATCCAATACTGTGAAATTACACACTTCATTTAAAAATAGTTGAAAGGAGGAGGAGAGGGTGGAAGAACAAATTATTAGCAGCCTGTTTGTCTGTCACACTGCTGATAAAATCTAGAGAGACAAGGGGAGAAAAGTTGTTGAGAAAGCTGTGGGATTTTACACTGTAGGAGGCCTCCTTGTGACCTTGTGACTACTGCTTATGGCATAGAGCTTTTGCCCTTCTTGTCAAAAACCGGTTTGGTAACAAGTTACATGCACCTTGTTCAATTTGGAAGAATGACTATTATAAAATATTTAGCAGATGTGAACATCAAAAGCCTGTTCTAGTTATATTCCCTATGTTATGTACAGATCTCCTGGAATCCGTAGTATCTTTAAAGCACAAATTGGCTTTCAAAGTGCACTCATCTATTTTCCTCTCAGTGTTTTATTCAGGGGCAAGAATGTGCCCTCCGGCGACTACAGCTGACAGCTGTGGATGAAAGCCATTGTATCAAATGCTGTCTTCTCTGTTTTTAAACCCTCCTTCATGATGTTCAGACCGATGTGAATCAGGCTTCAGGACTCCTTTCATTATTTCTATTTAGAATCTGAAGTTGTAGACACTTCTTTCAAAACTGGGGGTAAGTCTCCACTGAAACTTCATTTACTAAAGAAGGAAAGCCAGACTAACACTGTCAAAACATAAAGTGTCAAAACATATCCAGCTGCAGATCCAGATTTTACAAAAAATTAAACTGCACGGTTGCAAATGCAAATAAAATTCAGGGGTTTGGGTCTGTTGCTAGTGGTAAATTAAAATGCTGGTACTGCTTACTGTGTGAGTGGAAATCACCCTTCACTCAGGGGTCCGCATGATCCTGAGTGAGCATCCTTACTGTCAGATGGGATCCCTCAGTTGATCACAGAAACCTGAAATTTGCTAATGAACACTGAATACAGTTCTTGGCTTATACCTATGCATAGCCATAGTGCTTGCAGAGTTGCCTTTATCTCAAGGAGCAAATTAATCTCTTGTTTTCATGTGTCTTGGGTTCAGTGGTGTATTTCAGTTTAAATGATACATTTGGCTGGAATAATTAAAAACAAGTTTTAAAATGCCACACAAATGTGATTTGATGAGGCAAACCAGTGTGCCTCGGGGACAGGCCATCACAGCTGTCCAATCTGCAGCAGCTTGCTTGTGGTTTGAATGGTCCATTAAATTACATGGTCTGATTCTCCTCTATCCATGAAGTATTGCAAGATAAGCTTTTAACAAAATCAAATAGCTACCCAATTTGTATATCTAAAGCTGCAGTCACACAGTTGTTTAACACGTATGCCTCTTCACTCCTTCATAGACCTCAAGAGGGCTGGCACAAGGCTGTAGACAGAGGGTAGAGAGCTGGAGCTGAGAAGGTTTAGCTGATCTGACTCGACACGTCATCTCTACTTCTTACTATCAGCTGTTCCTGAGAGAGTGTGTAATATACAAAAGACCAGTGCCTGTCCTGGCAGCTGGAGAAGCAGAAGCTCCTGTCATATAGGCTTTCTCTTCTGACTCTCCCTTTTCCTTCCCCATGGCAATGTCCTTGGCTAGTGTTCCCAGTTCCTCTCCTTTCCCAGAAAGAAGTCACAAGAAGTTGTGGGGACTGATGTATGGGTGGTTGTGTGGCTCCTCTCAGTGACTAGAAGGAGGTGAACAGTTGAGGAAGGGCTATGCGTGTTATACTCAAAAAGTACCAAGAAGGTGACCCTGGAAGGGTTCGTTCATTGGACAAGGAAAAAAATAAACAGGAGACGTGGGATTCACCTTCTCCACACACTCCACTGGTCCCTCCCCACTTCAGATATCCTCTGATACTTTGGGTAGCTTCATCTTGAATCCTTGTGCTGGTTTTGGTTGGGGTAGAGTTTATTTGCTTTGTAGTAGCTAGTATGGTGTTATGTTTTGGATTTGTGTTGAAAACAATGTTGGCAATAAAAAAACAGGGATGTTTTTATTATTGCTGAGTGGTGCTTGCACAGAGTCAAGGAATTTTCTGTTCCTCACACTGCCCAAAAGCAAGCAGACTGGGGTTGCAACAAGCTGGGAGGGGACACAGCTGGGACTGCTGGCCCCAACTGATCAAAGGGATATTCTATACCATGTGATGTCACGCTCAGCATAAAATGCTGGTGGAAGAAGGAAAGTGGGGACAGGACAGACAGGGACAGACAGAGACCGGCAGACATTCGGAATTTTGGCATTTGTTTTCCCAAATGACCATTATATGTGATGTAGCCCTGCTTTCCTGGCTGAACACCTGCCTACTAAGGGGAAGCAGTGAATTAATCCCTTGGCTTGCTTTGCTTGTGTGTATGGCTTTTGCTTTACCTCAAACCATGAGTTTTCTCACTTTTACCCTTCTTATTCTCTCCCCCATCCCACTGGTGCTTGCAAAATTATGGTATATTAATTTATTTTAAAATATTTTTGACAACAATTTCCTCACAAGTAACAGACTGCCAATGCACAAATAGAAAAAAATATTTCCAGTGTAAACTTCCAACTCTTTCGACATACGGTAGGATCTGTTTTTCAAACCCTCTTTTCATTTATACCAGTTATATTCCTTCTATACATTGATATTGTTTTGCTTAAGGATTTCCTATGCTGAACAACCCAAATGCTGTAAAAACCCACACTTTAAAGCTGGAAGAATTCCTCTGTAACATGCACAACATTTAACTTTGCTAAGCTGAAGTTTGAGCTGGAGAGTTTGGAAATATCCTCAAGTGTTATTTCTCTCATCACACTTTCCAAGTATATTTATCTTTTATTGTTGTTGTTGTTGCTGCTGCTCAGCTTTATTTATAAATCTTGAAAATAGGAATTTATAATGAATACACAGTCAGTTTCTTAAATTACAGCACTGAGGCAGTAACAAGTAAGCACCACTATAATCAAGCTAATTAAAAGGCCACGTTAAGGATGGGAATCTGCATATGAAAAGGAACATCATTTCCTGATGGTAGTTTTACTATCTTCTTATATTTGCATGCACCCTGTAGAGTCTCACCATCATTTGAAGCTGAGCTACTTAAAGGAAAGACCAGGTTTTACCCCTTAATTTCTTTAAACCAAAGCTATATTTCTAGTTTTGGCCAACTGGTTCTGTGTTTTTCAAAGTTCACTCTTTGAAGAATTGAAACACTTTCATTTATCCAGAACAGCAGATGCACAGTACACTTGGGGACAAATGAGATGAGTGAGTTGTGTACTGAATTTTTAATGATGTTTCCCTGGTAGAGACTTCAGAAAGGGCTTTTGAAGACTACAAACTAACTCGATAATGAACGATTTTCTTCATTTCAAAACTACGTGGAAAGATCACTATAGGCTTCCATATTCAGAAGCTACTGTAGGACATTATGGTGTTAGCTTTTTTGTCATTGCCAGAAGTATAAAAAGTGGGGTTGGGGACACACTAGCAAAAGACAATGTAATTTGCACACACATCTCCTTTCATTTCCCAATAAAAATCCTTCCTGTGACTAAATTTTGTCTCATAAAATCCCTGTTTCACTGACAATTAATACGCTTCTTGAAGCTGAAAATTATTTAGAAGGTGAAACATTTTAAGGAGCTCTCAAGTATGTGATGCAGACACAACTTTAGACATAATGGCATTGGGGTTGCTTTCAGCTTAGCTGCTGAGGAGCATGGAATTTATAACTTAAGTGACATACTTCACCATACTTTCCTTTTGGAATATATCCTTACAGTTCCAGCACTAAATAAACACTGAAAATGCAGCAAATCATCTCATCATCTTCCAAAATATTGCTGTGAACTTGTAAACTTGTGGTGTATAATGCCTGTCAGCCACCACCAAGTGTCTCTTAAACGTCCACATAACTTCCTTGGGTTGGTGATGATATAAGGCCTCAGAGAGCACAGTGCACTGTGGAGAACTGGTTAGTCAGCTGTGGTTTACTTGATAATGTTTTTTGACCACAGTCTGGTTTTTTGCTGGTTGTCTTCAAATGGAAGTCTGGACCACATTTTTTCTGGGTTTACTTAGAAGTTGACTACTACCTTGTGCATTAGGCACACGCAGATTTGCAGGAGTTTCCAGCCATTGTAATTTCACTGCTCAGTGAATGGCTTCCATGAGTAATCCAGCACAACCTGACATGTCTCTGCATTTCTTTTATGTGTTGAGTTCCCTTTGGCTGATATCAGGCAGCATCAAGTTTAGGGAAAATTTCGTTAAGAGCAGTTAGCCAGCAAAGTTTGCAATAATCTTCCAGTCACTCTATTGGATTAAAATAGTTGTTTCTATATCAGGAAATTTTCTCAGTTCAGGAAAGTACCGTGCTGGCTCCTTGTCATGGGGCACAAGAAAATTTCCATTGATGTTTTGCCGATGGTAATTTCATATCCATCTGTATTATGCTAGTACAATTTACCATAGAGGAAACATACTATCTTGCAATGGAAAAAACAGATCTGTGGCTTGACATCATGCAGAGTCCATAGGTAGCTGGAGTACACTGTGTAAGTGACAAGCGTAGAATAGTTTGCGGTGCAACACAAGACCAGCAATCTTGAAGCCTAAAGTTGAAGAAGAGACAGGTATTTCAAATGTGTCTGGTCACCACTGTCTTACAGTAAAAACATCAGAGTGTGGTGATTATTCCATAAAAATTCAGCAATGCTATTAAAATGAGTAGAATTAATGTGTACTTTTGTCTTTGTAATACAGATAGATTAAGAAATCGGGTTACATATGTCCTGAACCCTTTTTTAAGAGTGTTGATCAGTCAGAACATGGAATACTTTATCAAGGGATCTTATCTTCTTCCTTCAGTGATTTGAAAGTGATATTTGTACGAGGTGGGTTCTTACACAGATTTGCAGTTTTATACTCCCCCGAGATGCCCAACCTGGTCTGTTTCTGCCATTGCTGTCCTGAAGTTGACAAGAAAACATTTTTCCTCTTCTGAAGGCCCTTGTTTTGGGGTGGAGAAAAGTAGAGAGATGATGCATGAAGGCAGTGATTGTTAAAGGTATTTTCAGGTACCAAGATACAGTCATATATTTCTTTGGAAAATTATTGTGGTAGGACATGTTCAGCATGAGAAAA
This sequence comes from Calidris pugnax, assembly GCF_001431845.1. Lineage (NCBI taxonomy): Eukaryota > Metazoa > Chordata > Aves > Charadriiformes > Scolopacidae > Calidris > Calidris pugnax. Next base: position 7,921,964 of record NW_015094508.1, on the reverse strand, counting down.
AGAAGTCCAAATGCAGTAGAGTTTGCATTTATGTGCAGTCTGTATGCCTTTTAGAGACAAGTCTTCTTGTACACAGTCCTGCTTTTCCTAGTAAGGCAAAGTCTGATGGCTTCCAGTTTAGTGACTAACTGTTGCAACTTTCTTGGAAAGCTGCAAAGGGCTCTAAGGTACACTCCCCTTCATGTTCTTACAGCACTCTTATTGCTCAGACCTATGGAAGCTCAGGAGAATGAGCTATGCAAAATCCTTCATAGATTATTCATTATTCCTCAGCTCGATTTTTACAGCAATCTTACTTAGAAACAATCTTTAAATGGAAGCTTCTATAATACTTTTAATGAAAAAATGTTGCCTGGCAGATATGGCTGAAGAGGGAAAACCTTGCAAGAGCTCTTTAGTGTTAGGTCTGTGTGGCTGTCGGTCTACAAAAACCAGTGCAATCCGCAGTGGCCTGTCCTGAAAAGAAGCCTCAGGATTCAGGTAAAGGTTACTTCTCTCATCAAATTTAAGGAGTCTTTGACATTTCTGCAATTTGTACTTCTCTTTTGCAATTTTTACACTTTCCCCAACTTCTATGCTTTTGAAAATCTTGCATTTCTTTTATGTGTACTGTATTGACGTGTTTCAGATGAAAAAATAAAGGCATTGTACATGAGAGAGAATTCCTGCCTTCAGCAGCAAGTTTGCCTGAAAATTTAAAAATTAAATAAAAAATTGACATGTGGAGGAGCAATTCAGAGATATGGCAAAAAATTCAGGAATGGTTTTTCAAAAGGCAGCAATACGAATAGTTTGTTTTCATTTGAGCTGAGGATCTAGAATTTATTTCAAAAATAAGATGCGTCTCACTGTGATGTGACAGATTCTGTACTCAGCAACGTATGCAGCCAACATTTTTATTATTCTTTAACCTCTGTAAAAACCCACTGTGGATCTGTGGTCTCCTCACCATGTATGGAAGGTCTATTGGAGAAATTGCAGTTGGAGTGGAACTTTTCTAGACAACAGAAATCATCTCTGAACAGAACATAAACATAAGCACTGGAAAGAAGAAGGGGAATACAAAACAAGCAGAGGACCTCAGTCAGTGTCTCCTTCTTTCCCTTCCTTCCTCATACCCATCACACAGCCCTGCATAAAATGTGTAGGGGAGCTAGCTGGTGAGTCCAAGAAGTGTTAAGTTTGGCAGCAACATCCAGAACATCAGATGCAAAGCTGAAATGGAAGACAGAAATGGCTGCAAAATACAACCCTTCTGTTTTCTTGGAAAGCAAGAGGCTTGCAGCCAACAGAGTTTTCAGATTTAACTTTGGTTTTGAATTGCATATTCTGATCAGGTATGTCTTAAACTGGAAATTAATTAGTCAGTGTTTCGAAAATATCTAAACAGAACCAGTGAAGTACATCTGCATATTGATGAGACAGTATCTTAAGCCTTTGTAGCCAGAGGCAGGATTTAGAAAAGCAATGTCAAGAATTTCCAGATGAGAGTCTGTCAGGCAGTTGGTCTGGGAGGAGGAGAGTCCAGAGGGGATGTCATAATCGTGCATTTGACTGAGCGAGCACCTGATTCAAAAGCCAGTAGGGAACATCACCAGCACAGCTTTGTGAAAGACAGAACAGCAGTCTGGCAGTGGTAATTATGTTCTGTACCTCCAGGTAAGGAACGTATGGAAAAGACACAATCAGGAAAAGAAGCTCCCAAATGATATTGATCAGATCAAAACAGGAATGCATGATGCCTGTGACAATACCGGGGAAAATATCAAATTGTGTTCATCTTAGGGGATTTTTCAGACTTTGTCAAAATCACTGTAGCTTGCTCTATGCTTGCCATTGATCAAAGAGGGCTGAACTCTGTTTCCTCATTAATGTCACTGTGAATTCCCTACAGAAGTCACCAAAAATGCATCAAAACGACTCCTCGTCCATACTAGCCTAAATGCAAAGAAAACTTGAGTGCAAATATTTCACGTAGCAGGCAATGTATTAGTTTCTGATAAGAACACATGTTCAGTCATCTTTAAAGAGCATTAAAGAAATATTGATGTTGTTTTGAATTTTTTAAACCATATCTTCTAGGGACTTATGCTGAAAGCTTGCAACATAAGCGAGAAGTGCTAGTGCTGCATGATAAATTGGACTGGTTGAAGAAAAGAAAATCTAGATATTTAAATCAGGCCAGAACAGTCTTGGAAACCTGAATGTCGATGAAGCCCATGAGTTTCCGTGAGCATTATTCTTAAAATCTGTGTATAACTTCTGAAAAATAGTATTAGTTCTATAAAACACTTTTAGTCGTGTTGCTTATTTCTAGAAATGTCATACTGTTCTATCCAACATAAGCATAGCTCAAAAACCTAAGTCAAAGCTCTTTTCTTTTTTCATGTACCTACAGATCATACATTCACTTAGCAATGCTATGTACAGTGCTAAATTTTGGAGTGAGAATTACTATGCTAAGGGACTGATCTGCCCTTACCTTCTAGCTCTTAAACATCATCCTGTCTTCTAAGCTTTGCTCATGGGAGCATAATGCAAAAAAAAAAAACCACCAGAAAATTGGGCTTAACATAGGCTACTGGAAACACAACAGGTTTGAAAAGCGGTGCCTTCCCTAAGAAATCACACCCACACATCCATTACTCTTTATACAAAGCCTTTCCCAACAGCTGATCACTGTGGCCACTAATCCACAACTTTAGCCCATTCCTGGAGCTCTTTATCACCATTAGGCAGAATCACATGATGCAATTGGAAGCCTTGGAGCTTGATTGCAAATCAGTGTCAGATGTTAAGATATTTTTTTTTTAATTTTATTTTATTTTTGCTTCTCAGAGCACTACAGGAGGCAAAGAGAATGATTTACATTACCAGCTTAAACATTTATTTAAAAATAGATAAAAGTAACAGAAGACTGACTAGGTGGACACAAATAAGACTAATAACTCCGTATATCTAATCCCAGACTCCATGCTGCCACAATAACTAGTTCATTAAAAAGTATTTCTGTATCCCTGGTGTACTTCTTATGTCAACAGGGGGGTTTATTCAAGTGAGAGAGCACAGAGGGGAGCACTTGCGGGGCTTCTTTTTTGCTCTGATTACTTTGGTTATAAAAAAAGATTTTGTCGAATTAATGCCTACTGAAGAGATGGAAATAGAGCTAATGCAAGCCTGGTGGAAGTGCTCACAGACTGGGACTGTCTCATGCTCTGTACTCAGGCAAAACTCCAACTGGTTCATTACTTTAAAAACCTTTACTTGTGTTCAGCATCTGGCTTGAATATATTTTGTTTCACTGAAAAATATAGTCACAGTCTTCTGTTTTTTTTCTATTTACTTCTAGATCTAATGGACTTTACATTGAAAACAAAACACCAAGGCATAGTTAATGCCCAGCCCTGGATAACGTGAAGAAGTCTTCATATCCAGTGAAATACAGAGCCATGGAAGCAAAGAACTCAGCCTTATTGCTACTTCACATACTAGTTCCTCCTATGGTCTTAATTCTTTGCTTTAGTTATTTTAATTTGCACCCTGTTTGAAGAAGAGAAATGGTAAAGTTACCTATGCTTATAAAGGACTTTAAGAACTATAATGAAAAACACTATAGAACTGCTATGTGTTCTTCTGGTTTAGTCTGATAAGTTTTGGTGACTCACTATTCAAAAGCACAGTGTATCTGTAATGCAATGATTGGCAGAGCATCACAGGGGATACTTGCAATAGGGAAAAGTCACCATCTTACAAATAGCGTCTTATCTTCTTTCCACTGAAGTCGGTGGGAGTTTTGCCAGTAATTTTAGGGGAAGTATGTCCATTCCCATAATCTCCTTTGACAATTACACCCAATAGAGAAGACAAGTAGGATCTAAAAACTGAAGTGCTCTTAGAATGGCGTTCGGTGTTGTGGCAGCATCAATGCTGGAGACTTGCTTTTTTCTTTCACTGCTAAAAAATATAATCCCTTAGATTTTACATCACAGTCACATTTGTGCACTAGCAAGGTCTTATCACATATTTCTAACAGGACTCCCCCAAATACATGGCATAGACGCAGTTTGAAAGAGCTATTATTTTCCAGTACCTAAACTATATTGTATAACTAGTTCTCAGAGTGCCATTCACTCTGCTTCCATAAAGCCACTTGGGTTTTTTCGAGAGGGAAATACTGGGTGAGATTCTGGATAGGTAAACTATGTCCTCATATCTCAGAGTCAGAGAATATTTCTGTGGGTTCACCCCCATTTCTTTGCCCTGATGTTGTATGCAAGTTGTCTCTGTTGAAGAGTAGAGATGGGGCAGCTGGAAGTGGATTTAAAGGATGCAGCAGAAGGCTGCAGAGGACACCTTTTCTCTGTGCAGACGACCATGACAAATATTTCTATCAGAAAGACACATCTTCACCACAAATTAAAAAAATGGTGCTTGAAGTCTGTGTGAGTTTTCACTTCTGGTTTATTATCACTTAGAGCAGTGGTAACTTTCCCCTGTGAGCAGGAGACGGGTGTTGGGATCAAAGGTGTGCTCAAGACTCATGGACATTTCAAGATATTTACACAAGTCCCAAGGTACTTTTAAAAAAGAAATATCATAAAATGGTATTCTCCCACTCTTTACCCTATAAATAGCAGGAAGAATAAGGGCCCAGGAATGAAGGAAAGTCTCTACCCTTCCATCTTTATGAAAGTAAAGTCCAAACCACTTGTCTAAAATTCATTGTTTCAGTATCTTCAAGATCTCTCTTTTACATGTGATCCAAGTGCCTGGCTAATAATAAATATGCTTCCTTTTTTAAAAAGGCTGTAGGATATAGAAACCATTTAGTAAGTTGTATCCACAGTCAACAAGACAACCGGAAACTAGGAAAGGAAACTAAACTCCACCTGCAATCAAAAGGAGCTGGATGCTACACAAGGAAGTCTGTATCAGGCATAAAGTGCTTCCAAGCTTGGCAGAAGAGGAATTTAGTCTGCTTTGTAATTAAATCAACACAGGGCTTGGATTCACTAACCTCCTTACTAAAATGATGAAACACATCAGAGGTGCCACATGCCTCACAGATCCCTTCATAATGATTTCATCAGTACTCTTTAAATGCGGTTAATTCTCCATTTTTTTTGCATGCAGAAGATTTGGTCTGCAGTCACCAAGAGCAAGTGTCTAGCAATAATACCGTACCTTCCCTGCGAGCTCAGCCAGTCCAGGGACCCGGGTTATGATTAGTTGAGACACAAAAAAAAGTGTTCAGCCAGCCCAAAAAGAATGAACCTGTATTTGCTTGTGACCCCATATAGACATTTCCAGGTCTTGTCCATGCTATCTTATTCCAAGGGTTTCTGAGGTCTCTAATAACTTTGTGCATGTCTCTGGTGCCACTGCTGAGCTCATGCATCCTCCTCAAAGGACGGCGCCCATTAACTTGGGCTGGATATTGACAGGTTCCATGAGCATCTGTGTTACACTAATTGCCATGAGAAAGAACAGATCCTAAGAGATCTTATAATTTTTTGATTTTTCTCTTTCACAAAGCATACAGGTCCCACATTTCCTAGTGATCAGAGGTCTGAACTGTACTAATTAATTCTTAATTGAGAAATGTGCAAGTTTGCCTTGAAAATGTTAGAAAGACATAGAGGGGAATTTAGCCACTGAGCTGCCATGGGGAGGGTGACTGACATCCCTTTGCCCAGTGCCGGGGGAACTGAAGAAGCAGTCTAAAACCAACCGGACTACAAGTAAGCCTCAAATTTTTCTTTTTCCCATGTTTTTGTATAGAAATTAAAGGAAGAATGTCAATTGCAGCATTCAAAAAGGAAAGATAGTCTAAATTTTCCGTTGTAGGTCATAATTTTGTGATCTCCAATTTGAATTCTCAAACTGAAATATGCTCATTTACCTTCGGATGGGATTTTGTCCATCATGTATCCCGTTGAATGCTCGAATTTTCAGTGAAAAAAATTTTTTCCCCATTGATATAAAGAATGAAACTGAAAAAGTGAGTCAGTGTATTCTGTCCACTCCAATGGTGGTCCAGTATGCAGGAATACGCCTACAATCACGTATTCATTCAATATACATATACATATACAACTAAGTCTGAGGCAGAAGTAGCCATACAGTTCCATGCAAAAACCTTGCATGTCAAAACTTCACAATAATGGCGGTCTTAGCTGGAGAAAAATAATGCCAACTGACCATGCATTGGAAACTGGGAGAGGTGAGCCAAACCGTGTCACCTCCCATAAACTGATGTTTTGGGTAGCAAAAGGTGCTTTTGCCAACTTTTTGTCAGAAGAAATATTGAGGGAAAATATTTCAGTTAAACCAAACAATATCAGGTTAGATTTTTTTTTCTTTCAACTTACATATGTAAAGCAAGAGACTTGCTTTCTTCCTTTGATGGTTTTGGGATCACACTTTTTATTTGAAAAGTCAGAGTACTTTAAGACACATCATCACCATGGAGCACCATTATGTAGGGTATGGGAAAATACACTTCATGCGAAGAGGGAGGTAGGTACAGAAAGTCAGGTCTCTGTGGGCTCAGGTGAAGCCTTCAGCTTTTGCCCGACCAGCTCTGCCTCACTGCAGCACTGCTGAAGGACACTGGCTGCATTTTCCTCACATCTCCAGAGGCTCCTGTGCATGTGCATGCATGTTAGCGATTGGGATGACCGGGCCCACCATGTTCACTTTGGCTCTTCTCTGAATAAAAATGCTGGAGCTTTAAGTGATGTGAAATCCTGTCACCTCAAAACCAGCATTCTTAGTCTGCAAACTGGTAATATGTGTGTGGATGCACACTTTTTAAAGATACCGTGTACCTTGGGTGACAAGGGAAAAAAACTCACAGCAGCTGGTCACCACTAACTCACTAAATACTACTGAAGTTTGCTTTCACCTGTCATTTCTGTTGTATCTAATCATGAGAGACCCAGACAAAGCCTTTTTTGAACCACTTCTGCATTACTAGCTTTTTATCTTCAGGAAAGAAATAAATTACGGTTTGGCTTCAAGATGCTGATTTGGAGCAGCTCTAATCAGTGTTCTGGCCAGAGGTCCCTCAGTGAAAGCAATTGCAGTAAGCAGATACAATTAAGTCTGCTGTATTAACATAATTGGGAAACAAGGGCCAACACTTAGTATGACCCTTTGTCTTTCTGGAGAAGAAAGGTACAGAAGCCTCAAGCACGCATTTAAAAAAGCAAAGTTGTGCAGCTTGCTGATAGCCACAGTAAAAAGTCAGCAAAGAATTTATCCATACAGGAAGACTGAAGAAAAATTCAGGATCTAGGCAACTGTCTAAATGTTACAGTTATATCAGAAAAGAACTATCTGATGAAAATATCAGACCAATGGTACCATATACCACTGGTTTTATACACATACAGGCAAGATCGATCTAATTTAACAAGGTGCATACAGCCACTATCCCAATAATCCATCAGATTTTTTCAATTTTAATGTTTTAGTTTTTCTGATGTCCCATAGCTTGGGTTATGAAAGAAATTGCTATGTAGTTTTGAAACTTTCTCCTCCTACTTTAAATTTTGGTGTCAAATCACTACCTAAGCTAACAGACCCAAACAAAGGCCCGCATTCATATGTACAAAGATATTGTAGATCCCAAATATGTGTAATGTTTTGTGGAAGGAAAAGAACTTATCACTTAAAAAACTTATTGATCCATGTCCAGATATGCATACATAAAGCTGATACTCTGACACTGGCATAACATACACAAAATGATTAAAAATTTCTCATCCAGCACATAGTGGTATTTACAAAAACACATACTTTGTGTGTGAATCAAACAGAAAACTGGGTGACCAGACAAAATGAAATCAGAACTCTCTAACACTTGGGCCAACTATAGAATTCAGTTCATTGTTCTCAAGTTATAAAACAAGTGGTTTCTTAGCCTTTTATGTAGTATCCGACAACTGTCCAGGGACAAATAAATACCAACTGCAGCTGAACGGCTGGTGCAACAGACACAGATATAGTGTCGAGTGACTTACCTTAACTCAGACCTCTTGATCTTTCTGCATCACTGTGGAAAACAAAGTGTAATTACTGTTCTCTTACTAACAATTTTAACTGTAGTAATTTTAAAAAATTCAATGTCAAAAAACTCAGCAAAAAAAGTCTCCCAACTTGGCAGCCATCTGCCCCTGGAGATATCTGGGCTCCATAGGTTGCCTCAGTTTTAGTCTGAAAGTGCCCTAAGCACCCTCAGTTATGTCTTCTGGATGTATGCAGAACTGCTCGAACTCAGCAACTACACACCTTTCACCTGTGTCTTGGCGTCCACAAATTGGGTGGAGACTCACCAAAGGCTCATGAGAGGCAACCTTTTAAATCAGGTTACAGCACTTCTACACGCAACAACAGCAGTGAGCTCAGTAACAAAGAGGAAGCAGATCCACTTCTGTTTACCCTTTTGAAAGTCAGAGATTCCAGCCAGCCTTTTAAGCAATAAGAAAGCTATTAGATGTTCACAGATGATTTGGGAAGCTTGTGTTTTAGGATCTCTGGGGTCAATATAAACAAAAGGAAAATTTTTATAAACTACGAAACTTTATACCTCAAGAAAGTTAGGGATACCAAAAGCTTTCATGTCTTAAAAAACACAAACAAACAAACAAAAAAAAACCAAACCAGAACAACTGCTGTCCTATAACATGTAATTCTTCTCTATATATACAGTATGCACTGGTTGTTTTTACAAGCATAGAAATGACAGCAGTGAATTTGCCTCTATGAGAGAGACTGTGTATAAGCTGAATAGCCTTGGAGACACCAAGGATCTGGAATATGTGATAAATGAAACACATCTTGCTGGCTCTGCAGAACACCTTGAAACTCTGGTGTTACAGAATGGTCTTTTATCACAAACTAGAATGACCCTGAAATCAGTCTTTTCATATTTTCCCAAAAGGAGAGCTCAGTGCCTTATATCATTCACACCATCTTCTCAGTGATGAGAAGTAGGTTAGGAGTCTCTAGCTCTCTCTCTATTTTAGGTGATGTTTGCACTTGTTTTACCATTAATGTCATGTGAAATTTATATTGAATGGCACCAAATCTTGCATGATACAAGAGGAAGAAAATATGGGAGGAAAGTCTGGTTAAGCCTAAACTGTCAGCATACATAGGCCATCCACATAAAGAACCTTGTTCTGCATAATGCCAATGGTATGAAGTTCAACAAGGCTGAGTGCTAAATCCTGCACTTGGGTCACAACAACCCCATGCAGCACTACAGACTTGGGGAAGAGTGGCTGGAGAGCTGCCCAACAGGAAACAGCCTGGAGGTGCTGGTTGACAGCCAGTTGAATATGAGCCAGCAGTGTGCACAGGTGACCAAGAAGGCCAATAACATCTTGGCCTGTCAGAAACAGTGTGGACAGCAGAACTAATGAAGTGATCATCCCGTGTACTTGGCACGCCTAATACTGTGTTCAGTTTGAGGGCTGTCGCTACAAGAAAGACATTTAGGTGCTGGATTGCATCCAAAGAGAAGTAACATAACCGGTGAAGAGTTTAGAGCACAAGTCTTATTGTGCTTGTTGGTTGGATAATGACATCCGGAGGGTAGTGGTCATTGGCTCAATGTCCAGGTAGAGGTCAGCGATGAGTGGTGTCTCTCAGGGCTCTGTATGGGACCAGTACTGTTTAATATCTTCATCAGTGACAGTGTACAGTGGGAACAAGTGCATCCCCAGCAAGTTTGCAGACAACACCAACATGAGTGGTGCAGCTGATGTGCCTGAGTGACGGGATGCCATCCAGAGGGACCTCGACAACATTGAGAAGTGGCCTATGTAAAAAACTCATGAGGTTCAACATGGCCAAGTGCAATATCCTGCACCTGGGTTGGGACAGTCTCAAGCACAAATACAGAGTGGGAGGAAAATGGATTGAGAGCAGCTCTGAGGAGAAGGACTTAGATGGCGTCAGTTGATGAGAAGCTGGGACATGACCAATCAATGAGTGCTCACAGCCCAGAAAGCCAACCACATCCTGGGCTGTATTGAAAGAAGTGTGGCCAGCAGGTTGAGGGAGGTGATCCTCCGCTTCTACTCCACTCTGGTGAGAACCCACCTGGAATACTCGGAACCCTCAGCGCAGGAAAGACATGGACCTGTTGGAGTGTGTCCAGAAGGGGCCCACAAAGATGATCAGAAGGTCAGAACACCTCTCTCTGAGGACAAGCTAAGAGAGCTGGGGTTGTTTAGCTTTTAGAAGAGAACGTTCCAGGGAGACTTTTTTGTGGCCTTTCACTACTTAAAGGGGGTTTGTAAGAAAGATGGGGACAAACTTTTTTGTAGGGCCAATAGCAATAGGACTAGGGGTAATGGTTTTAAACTAAAAGAAGGAAGATTCAGGCTAGATACAAGGAAGAGATGTTTTAGAATGAGGGTGGTGAAGCACTGGAACATGTTTCCCAGAGTGGTGGTCAATACTCCGTCTGTGGAAACATTCATGGTCAGGTTGGATGGGGTTGCGAGCAACCTGATCTAGTTGAAGATGTCCCTGCTCATTGCAGGAGGGTTGGACTAAGTGGTCCCTTTAATGGTCCCTTCCAACCCAAACTATCCTGTGATTCTACAGTTCTATGATTTTATTCACTCATGTGGGTAAATGTCATAGTGGAGGTGACAGAGCATTTGAATGACAGTTTACCTTCATAAACAAAAAGATTAACATATGCTGGATACTCTAGAGAACATTACCAATCAGCCATCAGAATGAGAATCCAGAGACATTAAAATTCAGGTTCCAAAAGCAAAACAACACAAAACAAACAAAAAACCCAAACCAAACCAAACTAAACCCTAGAAAAGTCAGCATTAAGATTATATCACCCTATTTCCATACCTTTAAAACCATTAAGGAATTTGGGTTTCTTAAATACACGTAAATATTTATTGTTTAAAAAAAATCAGTAAAAATTTACATAGATGACTTAGAAACAGCTTTGACTGTGGCCCCATTATTCTCTATGTCTTTTACAAACATGCATTCAAAGAACGAAGGTTGGGGACAGGGAATTAATTTCACAGGTGAACACTGCCAGGTTACATATTTTGTATTACAGAAGACAGTTTTAGATTACATGACAACATGCCATTAACATGTCCTATTCACACTTCATCTACCATGCAAGTCAATTAAGAAATGAAGGTAAGGTTTTATCTTACTCTGGATCAAATTGTTGTCACTATTAAAGTGGTGTAAATCTGAACGAATTACTCTATAGTCAACTGAAATGGAATTATTTCAGAATTACATCAACCTAATTAGAATAAAACTGTTCTTGTACAAGGAAATTGAGTTTTCTACCAAACTGAAATGTATAGTACAGGAGGCAGGGCTCACGTAAAGAGTATTACCATCTCATTGCACATGAGATTGTAATACTAAGAGAACAGGGGTGCAAAATTAATTGATGGACTGAATTTTCCAGCACAGTACACCTCTTCTCAACACAACAACATTCTGGCCTGAAAGGCAGCCCTAGAAACATCATACCAGAGAAATGGGGATCTCAGTGGCAGGATCCCAGAAAAGCACTGCCCCATGGCAGCACAGGGGTTGCCAAAACAAATGAGAATGTCTCTTCCTGAGTTCTCTATAACCTACATATGATCAGCCCTCTGGGGCCTATTTCTACCTTAGGACTGCCCTAACTCAGCATAGAGAGAGCTCCTATAAGTAGATCTGCAGCAGGAATAAGCAAGTGAAATGGGGTTATTTGCATTGTAAGAAATTCTTCCCTGTACCTTTAAAATATGCATCTCTCCTAGGATCTGCTATATTTTCCTTTTTTTCATGTTTTCTAGAAAATACATATTGGAAACAACTGCTTTCATTTTTTTCTAATACATTCCTAGAAAAGTGCCTGTTTAATATAGCCTGAAGAAAAGGGGCATGGGTCCTGTGGAAATACTAGCAGGAGACACTGCAGTTAAAGGTTTTATCATTAGTCATACAGAGGAGGTGTATGTCAGAACGTGGTTCTGACACGAAAATTTACTTTATCTGAACAACATTGTAGGGTTCTAGTTTCAATTTTAAGGACAGTTCTCAGATTCAAATGCTAAGCATTCAGACATTTTTTTCCTTTTTCTGCCAGTCCTTTATGTCAAGGTCAATTTATGTCAAATAACCTTTCCATCCTTCTTGATGCTAGTGTCTTCACACTTTTCAAACTCTTTTGCCTTTAACATCAACACAAATGAACTGGATTGGAATGTAATAAATGGATTCACCAGGGACTAAAAAGGTGACATTGCAAAGGGAAACCACAGAGTTGAGAGGGTATGTCTTTTAATTAGGGAGCTCTTCCCCTCTGAGTTGTTAACTTTTGTGTAGCATACACACATACAAATCACAGCAGTCCCTCCTAGCTTTGTGATGTCTCTGGAGATATGCAAGGTGGATCCAGAACTGCTCGTGACTCACCACTAAATTGGAACTACCAGGTAAGGGGGCATTTTTCAGAGAACTGTAGCTAGGACATCCGTAACTTTCTGTGACTCACTTGTACCCTGAAACAGCAGCTAGCAGGGCGTAAACACAATATAAACTGCTTTAAGGTATTAGCTAACAAAAGTACCTCAAACCTGAGTTATTTCTTACATATCCCCATTGAAACCCCAGCAAATGTATCTAGTCCAGCTTTTTCTCTATGTGCTCAAAGCTGTGTGTCTGACTTCTGCCTGCTAATTAATATTTTCTAGGAGTAGTTCAATATTGCAAAAGCTGAGAAGCATACAATAAGTACAGACTTCACAGAGGCTGGCCTGGCTCAAGTATTTATTTTTTTCTTGCATGTGCTTCTCCTGTACTCTGAGATGAATGGTAACTTTGTGTACAGAGCTGCTATAGCTTGGGGCTACTTAATTCTTCAAGCATAGCTCCTGGGCCAAAGCTACATCACAGGACTAGGGCTGTGACGATGCTCAAACCAATAGGTAATCTTGTTTTCTAGTCTAAGGGAAAAGCAAAGCAGCAAGACCAGCTCAGGGACCCAGCTGCATACTCAACCCATGTCTCAGCATGACAGACTGCAACTCCCAGGGAGATATTTCTCATCCATGACACACTCGTAAAAGTCTCCTTCCCTTATCTTTCTATGGTCACAATCTGCCTTCTGTCTCTGAGCACCACAGAGGCTTTACTATGCTATGCTAGATCTAGGAGCTTGTTTCTCCTTGCCCCCTTCCTGCTTCATACCATCACAAAAAGAATACACCACATTTCTGGTAGACACAAGACATAACAAAAAATGGAAGATTATTCCTGCATCGAATTTTAACATTTCCAGTCATGAGCTTAGATGTCTCTTTCCAGAGGAAGAGCCTGGATGATTAAAGACTTTAACTAGATTCTTATTGCTTGAGAAATTAATGCAGGGTGAATTGTGAAATGTACAGTTTGTACTCAATAAACTTATTAATTATGATTGGCAAATTAGCCAAGGTTCTAATCTTCCTAATATCCAACCCAAGATTTTTGTGGCACTCCATTTTTTGGTTAATGCAATCAGGAACCTTTAAAGAGTTAGCTAGCAGAAGCATTCACAGTGTTTGAACTAGTAATTGAAGACTGGAGAAAGAGGTGAAGAGAAACCAGGATACGTGAATAATGAATAACAAGTCTGCTGCATCATGTCTACATATTATACTTGTGGTTAAACAAAGAATTATCTCTTGCTGTAATGCAGCATTAGGTATTTATAAAAAATTCTGAATGAGATCACTGAAGCATCTTTTTTCCCGCTCAACTCACTGGAGGCAATATAACTTCCTTCAGTATCTACCATAGAAAACGGAGTTGTTAATACAGACTTTGTATTTCAATTAACTAACACAGGAAGTTTTTCAAAGTGCAAAGGCTGGGTCTGCATGAGCACTGAATGCACTGAGTGTGCAGTCAGTCACGGTATGAGCAAATGCAGCAATTCCACATGCAGCCAGTATTTTCATTCTCATTTGTGAATGCAAATGCACTGCTGTGACACTGCTTTATGGATGTGCCTCTGACAACCAGGGATTAGATTTGTGAATAGTCATTAGATATCTCTCTTTTTCTTTAATAAGTGTAAACTTTACATTTATCAGAGAAGATATTTTCTCTTGACTTATAAAGGGCTTCTGTAATTTCAGTGCTGCCTAATTATGAATTTATGAAATAATTTCAATGCCTGGCCTTTGTCTAATGAAACTGATCCTGCTTGTTCTGCCCATGTAGACCAGTCCCTTATAGAAATGGCACTGTCACCCTTAGTATTGTTTGTGGTTGAAAAAAGGCCGGCTCAGAATAGTCAAATTTCCAAGTCCCTCAGGACTCTGAAAATGGAGTAGCATCACTTGGTCTGCCTAGAAGATGTCAAGGACAGCACAACCATATTAGTGCTCCAATCCCAGCATCCACCAGCACTTCCTAAGCTACTCTTACTGAGGAGGGTCCACAGGCACATCCCTGTACTGCTCTCCTGGAACAGATATGAATTCCCATGATATCCCAGCTGCTTGCCTTCTCCAAAAATTTGTACATGCTTTTCCTTAATATTGCCTTTGGTGTACATATGCACCACCTAATCTGCTGCACCAAAAGCTGTCTCTCAAACTGTGGCAACACCAGCATGTGAGTCACAATGCAGGGATGATGCCCTGAAACACCTATTGGCATGATCTGAGATCTTCCTGTGCTATAAAGAAGAAGGACTGCCAATTTCCCAACTTTAGTCACGTACTGTCTACTGTCATGCTTTCTCTAAGTTATGCCTCCTTTGACCAGAAGTGTACTGCAAAATAGAAAAATATAAACAGAAATAGTAAGAACTGCATCCAAGCTCAGGCAGCCAAAGGGCACTCAAGGGGGCTCATTATGGAGATTCAAAGTAGTTAATGTTCCTGTAAGAACTTCAGAAAATTCAAAAAGAGCTTGAGACAGACTTAACTAGATATTGGAAGTTTTGTTCAAAATGCAAAATGTTACCTTAAATTTGTATCTTTATAAACTTTAAGATTTTTTTTCCATGAAGTCACCTGATTTTCAGACACCTGAGGAATCATCTGAACCTGATATATAAACGTGTATGCTCTTCAGCCATTAGACTTCAGTTTAAGTAAAATGATCACTGTTTATCTATTTTCTTTAAACTACAGTATCTTTTGGAAATGCTGCATCTGTGAAGTCATTAACGCAGTAAAAAGTATATAAGATGCATGAGCCAAGTCAACTATTTTCCTGAAGTTCCTCTCCCTGTAACAGACATAAGTAACATGAGTTTGTTTCTCCCATCAACAGAACAATGCTAAACAACATGGCAAACCTCAGTCATCATCTAAAGAGAGAATCTCAGCTGTCCATTTTCCAATGTGAAACCTTAAGCCATAATCACCTATTTAGATGCCAAAATCTCTGGGGCATGCACTAGGATTTTTGAAAGTACAAAGGTAACTAATGACAGATTTTGTTCTGGATTCTTAGTTCATCGGTTCTGCTGATACCTAAAACCTGAGGCACACATCTACATCTTTAAACACTTAGATATGTGTAAAAATGTACATGGCTTTCTACATCAAGTATCAGACTGACAGCGTCGTATGTCAGAATGAGGGATCACATAAAGCTGTCCATTTGATTTTAAAATCAATGGCTATAATGAATGCTACATATGTATATGTTCCTGGTTTCTCTGAATCTAACCTTTTGTGCCCAAATCCCAGCCCCTTGTTTCATAGCAAAGGAAAGCTTAACTTCTTCCACTTTTAACTTACATCTTCTTATAAATAATTTTAGACCTTGGAAAATATTTTGTCCTGAAACTACACATACACATCCTCCAACATCCCAAGCACTATTTTGTTTTTTCTTATAATAAATAAATTGAATTTGAATTGACTTATCAATGTCTGCTGACAACTCTGTAGTTGTATTTATCATATATGACAAATACGGTTATGAGGTCACTGTTCTGCTCTTTCTCCTCTTCCTCATTAATCTCTTCCTACGGATCGAACAGAAGATTTTTGCAGCACAGTGGATACCTATCAGTTTAAAGGAGACCGAACACATTCACTTGGTGAATGCAAATGGAAGCTACAGCAGCTACTTTCAAAGCATTTGAAATGATCTGCCTGTTTTGGGCTACTTTCTGTGGCAAGGATCATAAAAGTAGCAAAGCTGGAAAAATATATTTTAATATATCTCAATGAAAATATTCAAGGGAGAAACAAACATTTGATAAATTTTTGTGGTTTAATGAAAAGTAACTCCCCCCTCCCCTCTCCTGGTTGAGAACTGGAGGAGGTATGTCCAAGGTGATGGAGTAGAAAACTCAGTTTTCTGTCAGGAAGGGGGACTTTCAAGGCTGCAGGACTACCTTATTGATAGGGCTCAAAGCAGCAGGAGCCCATGAATGCCAAGGAACTGACTTGCAACTCACAGGACTGTCAAGAAATTAATATATTATGAGACTTCTAAAGTGAAATCTCAACTTTATTAAGTAGGAAGAAACAGAGGAGTTTGGAAGAGGATCAGCTCTTCCAAAGATAGGGACTACCTGACAAGAGCATCTCCTTTCTCAGTGTTACTGCCAGGTTGGTCAGTTATCTCTCTCTTCTGTTACAATAAGTCTTTCCTTGTCTGTACTGTCTGGGGTGGGGGAAATCCTCAAGTGCTGTTGAGTTTGAGGCAAGCTCACTCAATGGTTCATTTACATTAGTTGATTGGGCTGCAAACTTTTATAATTAATTTATAATGCAAACAAGGCTGGAAGCTTAAACATAGAAGGGTGGTGGCTATCCTCACAAAGTAATGGCTTCTAGCTCAAAAATCCTTTAGAAAAAGATGGGTGTGCAACTTACTGATAAAGAATTTTTCATAATTGTAGTGTGGTAGTACTAGCAAAGAACCTATAAAACTGAAAGAATATTAATTTCATTTGCAGTCCTGGATATCATTACATTCGAATTTGATGCCTGAGGCACAAGCTAATTACATAGATTTTTCAGATAGAGCCTATTCATTGTATATGCTTTGGTCAATCCAAATCAATTTAGCACATTGCCTCCAGAGCCCTTAAAAACACCAAGGCTCTTAAAGCCAGTTTGTGTGGCAAGGGATGAAAAACTCCAGTCAGGTTTCCTAAGTGCAAATGCCCAGGAGCGCTTTCACACCAGTTTTAATAACTTAGTGCATGATTGCTCATTCAGTTCTCCCAGCCAAAAGATTCTGCAGTTGCATCCTTACCAAGTTATGTGTAAAACATGAAATGTGGCACTTGGTCTGTGGGAGGGGTTCCAACTTTCTTATGTCCAAGATAAAGAGAAGCCTGTTTATTTATTTTGTTGGCCCTCAGTGATATGAAAGCCAAATGGATTGTCTGTCTGCCCTCTGCCTTGGTTCACACAGCAGCTCTGTCTGAGGCAGGTAAAAAGAGGAAAAATCTGCAGTCACAACATCCGTATGGAAGAGATTTAGTCATTAACTTTCCTCCTTAGCAGCTAGATACTGGAAGGAACATAAATTAGCAGAAACTTTTTCGAGTCTGACATGCTTTTAGTGGCTGGATTTTTCTGTTGTCAGCAGAAGAGTGCTGTGGTGTTGTCTGCCAGCAGCACTGTAAACTGGAGCATGGCCAGGGTTTCTGTCATAAACCTCAGAGGCATATTTGCCCTTATGTAATAAAAATTATCACAAAGGATCCCAAAGTGCTTTGAAACTGCATAAGATATATTCAGGGAGTGATTCGTCACCAGGGCACAGCTGTTCCTACACACTCTGTCAACTTCTGGGTTCTTAAATAGCAGCCTCTTCCACTAGGTTTTTAAAGCATGAGGTAGGTGGTGACTGTGCTCGACTAACTCTTGTTAGTGGGGTTTGTCCTGTTTAAAATAGAAATAGAAAACAACAGTAATACTGAGCATCGTCTTGTCTCAGTTCCTTGCAAGTGCTTATTTACAACACAGAGATATATGTTTGCCACTGTTTTAAGACCAATTTGGCACAACCTCCTGAGATGTTGCGAAGGGCCACAAAGGTGATTAAGGGCCTGGAACATCTCTCCTACGAGGAGAGCTTGAGAGACTTGGGCCTTTTTAGTCTTGAGAAGAGAAGGCTTAAGGGAGATCTAATTAATGTGTACAAATACTTAAAGGGAGGGTGTCAGGAGGATGGGGCTGATCTTCTCTCGGTGGTGCCCAGTGATAGGACAAGAGGAAATGGGCACAAACGAGTATAAGAAGTTTCACCTAAACATGAGGAGGAACTTCTTTACTGTGAGAGTGGTAGAGCTGGAACAGGCTGCCTAGAGATGTGGTGGAGTCTGGGCAGCCCAGACCCACCTGCATAAGCTCCTGTGCAACGTGCTATAGTTAGACCCGCTCTGGCAGTGGGGTTGGACTAGATGATCTCCAGAGGTCCCTTCCAACCCCATATGATTCTATGATTCTATGTTGAAAACTGATGAAACCATCACCAAGATCTCCAAGAGCCGACTAGAGTTCCCGTGTCCTGCAGCAGTCTGAGCTACCAGAATTCTCCTAGATCTGAGGCGGCTAAGGTTACTGCTGAGTGTTTCTATGACAATTTGTGGTTACATAGTACATATGCGCATCTGAATATGGCTATCTTGAAATAGGTTGTATGAACACTGCCTCCCTCTCTCCCTTTTGCTACGAATAGCTGTACTGTATAAAGAAATTTGGAAATTATTT
The DNA here is from genome assembly GCF_001431845.1 of Calidris pugnax. Classification (NCBI taxonomy): domain Eukaryota; kingdom Metazoa; phylum Chordata; class Aves; order Charadriiformes; family Scolopacidae; genus Calidris; species Calidris pugnax. Next base: position 7,903,221 of record NW_015094508.1, on the reverse strand, counting down.
CTCATTCTTACTTGGAATGTAGTAACAGCTATCTTCATTTTGAGATACTTCAGAGTAAGGGATAGAGGGGAGATCATATAATTGCAAGGCTGGGAGAAGCTTCATTAAAACTGGTATTGGTATACGCTGAGAACAGTGAAACAAGATTATAAAACTGAATACTTTAAGATCAGGTTTGTTACTCAGAACAGGAAATGACTGCCATAGACATTACCAAACTAATGAGGAACACAAGGCACTTGAAAATAAAGCCATAAATGTGAATCATGGAAAAAAAACACAAATATAAAAATAAAAAGTCAGCAGGACATGCCTCCCTAGGACTGAGGAAAAACTACACAGGCACAAATAGTAAGGCAAAAAGAGTTCCAGTCCCTACACACAATCTAATTTCATCCTAGAAGGAAGGCAGAGATAACCAAAGGCTAAAACTCAATAAGAATTATAATTTAGAATTAGTTTAAATATATCAGGAATATTACATCAAGTGAAGTAATTACAGCCATATCAAAAGCTTATTGGCATTCCATTGGGATTTCAGTGGGCTTGATGATCTCAGGGTCTCAGGGTCTTAAAATTACAAAAACACCATATCACAACAATACTCTAGACAAGAAGAGAAAGCTGTGCCCTTCCACTGCATAATAGCAACAAATGGGTGATTGCTCCTCATCAAAAAAATCAACCCAATACGTCATTTGAAAGCATGTGAGCTCTGGCATTGGTATTTGATGGACGGTTATTTGTTGTTGGCTAGAATGAGGGAAACACCATTAGCAGGCATCCAGGTTTAAATTTAAGACAATCAATTAAATCACAAGAAGAAAACGAGTGTTAAGTGAACAAACTCATTTACAAGACACAAGTTCAAATCATATCACCTGAGAACAGAACGAACTTAGAATGCTGGTATTAAAGTCAGTACAAGAATTAGCACAGAACAGAAATTCTTGGTCATTTCTCCTGCCGGTAGCTTAAGAAATAAACTGTACCAGTCAAAAATTATTTCAGATGTTTTATTTCTTTGTAATTCAGAATTGCAGGAGGACAATCACAACCCTAAAAAATGTTCTAGCAAATTATCTCAGGAAAGTATATTTGAAATGTTTGAAGCTTTCTATTTCCAGAAAATTTATGACATGAGATGCTTAGATTTCAGAACAAAGCCACTGCAAAACTAGAACACTGATTCTTTCTGAATTTTGCTTTCCTAAGAAGTGATATTTATGCACCTGTATTGTCTATTTGGTCATTTGTGTAGAAGACAGAAGTGCAAATTCCTGGTGTTTTGTATTAAAAGTATTTTGAAAAGTGTTGTAAAAGAGAATAAAAATAATCTTTCCTAAAGTTATTTTTGTAAAAAGAAAGATGCTCAAAACCTAATACTTTCCCCAAAAACTCAACCTGCTGAACCAGTGCCTTCTGATAAAACTTTTTTAATTTATAAATGAAATTACTTCTGTGTGCTGTATGCAGTCTCAGCAAAGTTTATTGCTAGTAGATATGTTGCAGAATAAATGAAATTTGTTTTCCAGAAGTGTTCATAACCCACACTGAATAAGATTTGACTCCACTACCCTAACCCAAGAAATAAAAGATATCTGAAAAAGATGCCATAAACCAAATCAAATATAGAACATATTGACCTTTAAAACACCTCGCAAAACATGTATGATATCTAAGGCCTCAAAAGCAAAAGCACAGCACACAGAGATTAAAAAGTGATGCTGCTTGGTAGAAATTGTAGATTTAAAATAAAATATTCCTTTGCCTCAAATTTTTGTAAAGGCCTTACATTATCATTATCATTCAAATACATAGTAAATAACTCTCTGCCCCAAAAAGTGATGTGTAAGCAAAGAGAATGAAGAGGGGCAACGGAGAAAGAAGGAGTAATGGTAGGATGAAATGAAAAAAAACATGTAGGACAGATGTTCCCTGAATAAAATTAAGAGGCAAGTGTATTTTCTTGCCTGTCATTTTGAGTTCACTGCGGCCATGGAAGCACGTTTCAAGGGGTGTGGTTGGCAAGAACCGTGGTGGCAGGTCTCATCTATGAATGCTCTGCCCAGAAAGGAGCAGAGGGTGAGCAGCTTAAGGAGTTGCTTAGATCATCAGAAAACACAACTGCAATAACCTGAGAACTTTACAATTATCCCAGCTATCCTTTGCCGGTCTTTCTATACAAGTGCCTTTAAAGGGTTGATTTAACTCAATTGTATGTTCCTACATTATTCCAGAAGCCTGCTTAACTCCATGATTTTGGAATTCATCACTAGGGGGGTGCAAATTAGCAGCATGAAAAAAAGAGAAATTATGGGAGTCACTTTTTTCTCAACTTGGAGGCAAGACAGCAGAAACAGGGAGATTTGCAAGAGAAAGCGTTGCTTTTTCATTCTTGTCTTTGACAAGACAGCATCAGCTGCAGTTCTAGCGCAGCAGCTGGCCTGGCTACAAGCAATTCAGAGAAGCAATGTGCTTCCTTCCAAATGCAAAGAACATACATTTTCCAGCTAGGATATATGTAAATATGTGTATTTTTCTGCTGCTACCCGGAGAGAGTTCTGCACTAGCTAAGCATCCTTTCATGTAAGCCTACATCATTTAATTGTAGCAGTCAGTTTCCTTCATACCATAAACAAAAAAGGCAAATTTAATAACAGACAGCCAATGTAGCTACTCACAACAGGATCTCTGCTGTTGGAGGTAACAAAAAAACACTTTGCCTTTAGCCTTCTGACTGGTATCGAAGAGGGTATATTGCAACTGTAAGTGGTATGGTAGATAAGTAATCATACCATCAGCGTTCAACTTGTTAGCAATAGAAAATCCTTATGTACAAAAGGCCCCATATGGCTAAGTATGTATTTTTCAAAGAGAAACTAATGAAGCTGTCTCTTTCATTATACATTAATGGCTTCTCTATTCTCTGCAGGAAAATAATCAGCCACTGAAGAGAGAATATAGAATGAGACTAATGTGTCAGTTAGTTGCAGATTTATTTTCAGGGCTTAATATTTGTCTGGGGATTTTCATGTTAACTAATCCGCCTCTTAAAAATATTTTGTTAAGGATTTGGCACTTTGAACTATAACAGGAAATGTAATATTAGAATAAATAAATGAATGGCTGAAAGCAATCCTGAATATGCAGATATAACAGGCTGACTTCAGATTTGGAACCCACACACATCAAGGCCAAAGTAGTAGCCTATACCTACAACTAGAGATACGCTAAAGAAACAGTCAGGGTTTTAAAGGGCTTTCAAAAGCAAATAATTTGTTTTGAGTTTTGAAGGAGCCTATTCTTACTAAGATAACCACACATTTATATTTTTTACAGCATACCTACAGAAAGCTATTTCATTTATTTCTTTCTAATTCTGAGTAAAACTGTTTCCAAATCTGTAAGTAAAGCCTGTGAACTACAAGTTGTACTTTTTTCCTATTTGGCTGTAGGATCACTTATCAAATAACTGTGCTTTATTTGTCTCTAAAAGGATAATTCCAAAATTGACAGATCTTCAGAGGACCTGTAGGTCATTAACTTTATGAGCCTTATTTTTAACTCAGATATTGTATTCTTCAAATAAATTTAGAGACAAAAATCAGATTTTAGCAGATTAGCTTGAGATATGAACCAAAATCACTATCTAATGTTTGTCCTAACTATGAAAAGAATTTTAAAAAGAACATGATATTTACTCATAGTAAAAGTATTTCTAATGAAGACACTAGGTTTATTTCTCACAGTAGGAAGTAATTTAATAATACACATGGATGTTAATATTCCATTGGTTTTATTCATTTATTAGGATCCACCAAAGTTGTCTCACTATACATTTGCCATCTAAATATCAGCTGAAATGCTCTCTTCTGTAACTGGATACATCAGCACACTAGAAGCCATGGCCTTAGTGTTATTATGAATTTTAAAGCATTCTATTTTTATTTATGTTTTTCTAGGTTTTTCTTATTTCAGATAGCAGATGTATGTAGTTCCATTGATTTTATGTTCTCAAATTGAAGAATTTTTCCACTGATCAAAAAATTTTTGAAGGCTAATGTTGTGGCCCAATCCAAGCAGAGCGCCAGAGGATTAACAAAATATACATCTCTAATGATCAAAAGTAAATCTATTTCAACACCCAGTGTATTCATATAATTAAAAGAATATTTTCTAAAATCTTCAACATTTATAACAATATTTTTTCTAGGATTTCAGGATGTTATGAAATTATTATCTACAGAAATTTCTTCTGTATGATCCCTGCCTCATTCAGTGCTTCTAGCAGATGATACTAGCAGATTTTTCTCTCCATTACCAGACACTCTCAGAATCTATCGCTTAGAACCCGATTTTATTAATAGTAGTAAACTCATGTTCTCTATGATGATCTTTGCGTATCATTTTACCATTTCATAAAGTACCTAGATCTAAGTGATATTGTTACCTTTGTTTTAGAGATGGAAAACAGAGAAAGAAGCATATTAAGGTCAAAACAATTTAGTAATTTGAAGTATACTATTTGTGGATACCTGAGACCTTATTTCATGAGAGTTTTGCGTCGTTCAGCATACTATGTATGGAAAAAACTGCTCTCCATTGTTGCATTTACAGTTATGTTTAGGTCTCATTGGATGTTCTGCAGATAGGACCCTACAAGGTAAACTGAGTATCTATAAAATGCCGACAGCTACCAAAGATCTGGGTTTGATCAGCTAGTGTAGAAGAAAATAAGGAGTCGGCAGCAGAGTCAGAGCACCTACCATTTCTTCCAAATATCATCCAGCTGTACCAGACAGGCTTCCCTTTCCTGCAAGCTGCTGAACCTTGTTCAGCAGGTGCCTTCTCAACCCTGCCCCATGGGAGGGAGACCTGCTCTCTTGCATGGTCATTGCTTGGCTGCAAGCAAACCTCTCACTCACTGCAACAGAAGGCCTAATGAGGAAAATCCATAAGCATGAAATTAACATTTACAAAAAGTCCTGACCTAAGCCACACTTGCAGTCTTAATAGTGAAGTTATACAACCTTTGGCCAAATTATTCCTAATAATAACACAAGCACAGATTAAAAGGGATATTTTCCTTTCCGTTTTTCTTTTAAAAATACAAAAAATAGCTGAAAGCTCATATTGAGCTTTCTTATTTGAGCATATAATGTCAGTTCCCAAGAGTCACCTCCAGGCTTTGGACCTCTGCATCCACTACATGTCCCACTGACTCTGGAAATACTGAGTGACTGGTGACAACAAGAAGCTGAGATGCCACAACACTGAGGGGTGTTGGGGGGGGGGAAGAAAGAAGTACTTTCCCCATGGACTCCCTCCCCCAACCTCCTTTTCCTCATTACTCAGCTGCTGGTCCCAGTCATGCCTCTGCCTCATCCACTGCCTTTTCCAGACACCAAGCTCTGGCAGCCCCTGACATTCACCATCACATTCCACCACCATCTCTTGCTCCCTGGCCACCTGGGGCTGTCCTCTCCTCCACAGCTTCTGTACAGCACCAGAGTTGCACAGGCACAACAGAGAAGTGTCATTCTTCTGGTTCTGGCCTGGAGCAGCTACAGTTATTTTCAGCCCTTGACTGGACTGTGTTCAGTTGCTTTTTAGGGGTACCATTAGTATCCTAGTTCTACAATAATTAATTTTCTTCTAGAGGATACATTTATAATAGTTTGCTTATAAATAGAAGCATTATTATGCTAGTCCTAGCCTATAAATAAACTGTATTTAATTTCTTTATATACACCTTTAGACTGTTCTGTGGTCACTAATGAGGAAGATAAATTTATGTTTATTACATACATGAGAACATTTGACATTTAAGAGATGCTCACTAGGGGTGTAAGTCATCCAGGTTTCTCTCCTCTTTTCTGGCATAAATGCTGATGTGTAAGAGTTGGACATTTGCTTTCCAAGAAGATGCATTGATATAAATTTGTTATCATACATCTTATTCATTCACTGCAAATTCTAATGGGTAACAAAAATGAAACAGGAAGAACACTGATAAACCAAGTTTGCCTAAAGACTAAATGCATATTCATGGGAATGCCTTATTCTACAATCATCTGTTGGTGCTATTTGGAAAGGACATCTTCATTTGAGGTCACCAAGAGCTCCACCAGTAGTAATTGCTCATAATGAAAGAAAAGGTATTTCTAAAATACTGTACGGCAGAAGTGGAAAAGAAGGAAAACACAAAGTTTAAACAGAATTACGTTCTACATATATTTGCAATATCCCACAATGTGGCACTTTGTAACACTTGTGTTATCACTGGTCTCAATCTCCTTGTGGGCCTCATGAACTTTGTAGGTAGGCAATGCACAGTGAGTATGCACAAGTTTTTAAATCTTTACAAAGCCAAAGGACCACTTAATAGAAACAGCGGGGCAGAGCTGCATGCATTTATGAGGGCAATAAATGTCAAAGGACCATCACACCAGTAAAGCTCAAATACTACTTAAAAGCAGCCATCAAGAGGCAATTGGAGCACTGAGGGATGCTATTCTTCACCAGCAGTCACCCTTGAAGCACTAACAGCCACCTTCATACTGGCCATCAAAATAGTTAAAATGCCTGAGGGACTTCAAAGTACCCTGGCAAGAACAAAACTTAAAGGGTTATTGGAACAGTTCCACTACATTTCATGGCACTGAAGAGATGTATCTCTGTCACCTTGCCTGTCAGAGCACCTGAGCAAGAGTATACTTGAAGGCTGTAAAAGAAAACTCAACCATGACTTGCTGGAGTAGAGACAGCTCTGTAGTTTTCATCCCAGAGTGAGCAGAGTTCAAAGGCACAGCAAGAGCTCCAGGTTCAGAGAGTGCCAACCACATTGAGCTTTGAATCTCCTGTTGCTAAAATAATTCAGGAGCTGCACTGATAGCATTTCTGGAGCTGGCTAGATGCTGGCTTCCCTAACCATAGCAAAGTTCCACGTGCACAAAGAAGAAAAGAAAATGTCCAGTACTTCAACTAAAAAAAAAAAATAATCAGGCAAGTCTTCAACTGCATGTGACTGCTGTTTTTGTCTAACGTCCTGAACATAAGACTGAGGGTCAAGAAAGCCAGAGTGTAGACAGTGTGCCTATTGCACTCTGCTGGGTTTGTACTGCAGCCAGATTAACAATCTCTTCTCTACAGGCAGCAATGGTTTAGGGCATAGTAAAATTTTTGCAGCTCCATCAGCCCTTGAAAATCAGCTGCTGCATTCCTGCAACCTTTCATCTTGGCAGCAAGCAAAGGCTACAGCTCATATTGGCATTTCTGGGGATCTGAGTCTCCCTTGTGTGAGCACAGCTTTCAAGCCTGCAACACAGGGGATTTTTCTGCCTTGTCCTCCTTTCAACGGCTCCCCAGGCTGTTCCAGCCTCTTTCCATCGTTTGTGGCAGTTTGAGGATCAGTCCTGAACCTGCACCAGTCATCACTGTGATGGACAACTTTGTTCTGTCTTCTGCCTCTGCTCTTTGAAGAACCTCGTGCCCCAGGAAACACTCACAGGAACTGTGATTCTGGGGAGTTTTCCCCATTGCTTCCTTTGAGGATGAAAAGAAGCCTGTAAGGGGAGGCTTATTTTACCTTTCCCATATTTTTAATCTGCAGGAAGAATTGCCACAATCAGTTTACATCTAATTATTTCTCTGTCATTCTGATTAGTCACTGCATATGATGCCAGTAGCTGAAGGAACTATCTGAAGCAGAACAAAACCTATATCATTTAGTTATCTTTCATATCAGATGTATTGGGCTGCTATATCAATTGCAATCTACGTCAATGCCCTGTAGCTTTCTGCACCATTGAGATGGACATTTTATAGTGCCAATCAAGCACAGTTCCAGCTCTGCCCTTGAATCCGTCTCAGAGAAATGTTGATGACATCTTTGCTTTGAACTCTTACTTTTCATAGGCTCTGCAGACTTCCCCTGTATGTCCCATAAGACCTTTTGCAAACGTCTGTGTAGCTGTGCTGGTTCAGAGCCAAATATTTCCTTTAATTTATTGCTAATTGGATATGTTACTTTTTGAAAGAATATATCCTTTATTAAAGCTGAGTTAATGACATCCATCCCTATATTTTTATCCTTGCTTAATGGGGGTAAAGGACCGATATCTGCAGTTTAATAACATGCATAGCTTAGTTCATTTTTTCTGCACTATTTTGTGTTGAGTCTGAATCACGAGTAATCATGCCCCGAAATTTGGGATTATTAGACAACAAACTATTGTTTCCTTAGCAAAAGGGTTAGTACTCCGAAGTCATGTAAACAATGTGTGGGGTTTTGTTGTTGTTTCGGTCTTGTTATTGCCTTCATAAAAATAATCTTCATAGCAATAGGTCAAATGTCTTAACACAATATTATTCTTTCTTCAATGGCTGATGTCCGAAGAGGACCCTGTCTGTTCATCTGCCTTTGATCCCAATCCATGCTTTCCTGAAAACAGATCTGGAATCCAGTTCTTTTCCATCACTGAGTCCACTCTGGGACTTCCCCAGTGCCTACCAGTGGCATCATCCTGGGAGTTTAAGACAGTTTCATATATATTATATCTATTTCATTATTTCCTTTTAATTTTAATATTCATATTCCATTAAAGTAGTTTAGTTCCTTCCAAACTCATAAATATCTTTATTTCTCCTCCTCTTCCCCTGGGAGTGGGAAGTAGGAGGAAGTGAGAGTGTCTGTCACCCATAGTGGGCCAAGTCAGCCCAAATCATGATTTATTGGTGACCAGCATGGGGCATGAACACAGCTCAACCAGAGCTCTGATAGATTGCCTGAATAGCTTGTATTCCAGCTTGCTCAGAGGGAACAGACAGTTTACATCATGTTGCTCTTATGCAAAACGTTATATCATATTTTAAGAGAGCTCTGTATGAAGTAAATTGATGCAATGATGTTTAACTGGACGAATATATTGCATGGTTTATTTATTCTTTGTGTTTGGATGTGGTGGCTCAAGCATGCTAGTTTTGTGTGGATGTGCCTTCAGATGTACAATGTGATTACCTGGATATTCTACCTGCATATCACGGCATCGGGTGATGGATTCTTTTACTAATTACATTTTCGCTTTTACCAGGGGAAAGTTTACTTCACTCTTTAATGATTATGCCAAAGTGACACTATCAGAACTAGGGCATGGGAAAACTTTGCATCGTTTGGAGAATGAATGTTACTTTCAATTGATTGTGGTTTTGTTACCTCACCTTCAAGCACTATTGTTGTTTCAAAAATTAAAATTCATTTTCTCAGCTACAATATTTAACAAAATCCTGTGTCTAAATAAGTTACATAAATCCTTAAAGGTGAGGAAAATATTTTTTCATCATTACTAAGAATCTCACTTATTTTTCAAGCCAATAAAATAAATTTTGTTGGAATTCTGAAAAAAATTTCATTTTATCTGATAGTTCACCATGGTTAAGAAAAATTTTTCACTAGGAAATAAAAAGCAGAGGGAGAAGAAAAATAGGTATTCTTTCACTTTAAACAAACAAAATGTTTTGGGAAGAAACATAATTTTTGAAAGGTTTGGGAAGAAATCAATAACTATGTTTCCTCACACATACACGGAAGAGCAGACTTTGGCCTCTTGAGGGATTGGCTTGGCAGAGAAACATGGGATTAAGCACTGGAGGGTTGAGGGGTCCAGTGAAGATGGTTAGTATTCAAGGATCCCCTCTTCCAAACTCAGGAGTGGTGTAACCCAAGAAAGAAGTGGTCAGGCAAAAAAGTCAGGAGGCCTGCATTGGTGAACAAGGAGCTCCTGGACAAGCTCAAAAGTAAAAGGAGGCCTACAGAGGGTGGAAGCAAGGACAGGTAGACTGGGAGGAGTACAAAGAAACTGTCGAAACAACCAGGAACCCAATAAGGTAAGCTAAAGCCCAGACAGAATTAAATCTGGCCAGGGATATCAAGGCTAACAAGAAAAACTTTTATAATTATGTCAGGGACAAAAGGAAGACTAGGGAAGAGACAAGCCCTCTCCAGAACGAAATAGGAGACCTGGCCACCCTGCATATGGAGAAAGGTGAGGTACCAAATGACTTTTTCACCTCGATCCTCAGTGGTTCTAACCACACAGTCCAAGTCACAGAAGGCAAACACAGGGACTATGAGAATGAAGAACAGCCTACTATTGGAGAAGATCAGTTTTGAGACTGGTAGACTGGGAGGAGTACAAAGAAACTGTCGAAACAACCAGGAACCCAATAAGGTAAGCTAAAGCCCAGACAGAATTAAATCTGGCCAGGGATATCAAGGCTAACAAGAAAAACTTTTATAATTATGTCAGGGACAAAAGGAAGACTAGGGAAGAGACAAGCCCTCTCCAGAACGAAATAGGAGACCTGGCCACCCTGCATATGGAGAAAGGTGAGGTACCAAATGACTTTTTCACCTCGATCCTCAGTGGTTCTAACCACACAGTCCAAGTCACAGAAGGCAAACACAGGGACTATGAGAATGAAGAACAGCCTACTATTGGAGAAGATCAGTTTTGAGACTGTCTAAGGAACCTGAAGGTACAGAAGTCCATGAGACCTGATGAAATCCATCCACAGGTCCTGAGGGAGCTGGCAGGTGAAGTTGCTAGGCCGCTTTCCATTCTATTTGGAAAGTCATGGCAGCATGGTTGAAGTTCCTGCTGACTGGAAAAGGGGAAACATAAGTCCCATTTTCAAAAAGGGAAAAAAGGAAGACCTGGGGAACTACAGGCTGGTCAGTCTCACTTCTGTGCTTGGCAAGATCATGGAGCAGATCCTCCTAGAAACTGTGCTAAGGCACATGGAAAACAAGGAGGTGATTGGTGACGGCCAACATGGCTTCATCAAAGGTAAGTCATGCCTGACAAATTTTGTGGCCTTATACGACAGTGTTACTGGGTTGGTTGATAAGGGGGAAGAAACAGACGTCATTCACCTGGATTTATGCAAAGCATTTGATACTGTCCCACATGACATCCTTGTCTCTAAATTGGAAAGACATGGGTTTAATGGATGGACCACTTGGTGGACAATGAACTGGTTAGATAGCTGCACTCAAAGGGTTGTGGTCAACAGCTCAATGTCCAAGTGGAAGCTAGTGACAAGTGGTGTTTCTCGGGGGTTGGTACTGGGACCAGTGCTGTTAAACATCTTTGATGGTCTGCTTGCAGTTGTCCAGCTCAGTGACCTGTGCATTAACACACAGGACAGTTGCTGAAGCTGTACCCTTACTGCAGCAACTACAAGCACAGGAAGAGACCCTGGGAATACTGGTCCCAGCTGGCTACACAACACACACATGGCACTCACTCAGCTATTCCCTTCTCAACTTGTGAAGAACTGGCTGTGTGTCATGGGTTAGGCCTGTGACACTAGTGACCAGGCATCGCTGGACACAGCCGACCTCCCATTTTCTTATCAAATAAGTTTAAAGTCTTGGTACTTGGTATTATTCATTAATACTTTTGGTCATTATCATCCTCATGGCAGTTGGCAGAGGTCAAGCATCCTTGCCATTTTATTAAATCCATCAGGCAGCCTTTGACACTCATGAAAATATAAATTAGGTACTATGGGATCTCAGACAACCTGTCTTGTGCTAACTTCTCACATGCAGGCTCTTATGCCAGGAACCATGATCTAGCTCAATCTTAGTTCAGCAGGGATTAAGCTAGCTCAAATTGACTCTTATTTACAAAGGCATGATGGTTCACACACAGGGGATCTTGTGTCTTACCCTACTACTGCACCATGTGCTCTTTCAGCAGAAAAAAAGGGAAGGTAATCTGACATAGTTTTCACCAGTACAAACATGTTGAACTCCCTGCATTTACTGTCAGGAAGAACAAGGTGTCAAACTGTTCTGACCAAAGGACTTTAAATCTCTAAAAGCTGCAAAATGTTAGTTTTCTGTTCAAGAAAATACAGTCAACTACAGAAGTGGAGACTCATCCACCAAGACTTTTCCTCTTTCCATTAATATCTCCCAGTATTTTAATACTCGATCCATACCTAATAGTATCAGTTCTTGAGGATACCTTAATCCTTAAAAACAGGATATCCCAGATACCCAAATGGAAAATCGTGTTTCTCTCATGTGTCAAGAACCTTCAATAGCAGTTTGAGGGTGACAGCAGACAATGTATGGGACTATTTTAAAATCCTATACCTTTATGTCATTCACGGTCATTTTTAGCAGATTTGTTGCCTTTTTCCTCAATAGTTCTTGTTTTATAACATAGTAAGCAAGTCCTTTGCTGTCCCCAAATAGAATATAACATATTGTTTATTCTTTCTACAGTGCCACCCTCTGCAATGCTACAGAGCTAGCACTCTGCCTGCTAGCTAGAAATACCATCCGATTTAACAAAGCTCAGAGACAGTGCAGAGGAAAAAAACCAACAGCATTGTTGCTGGCTGGAATATCTCTGAGGGACAGTAGAAAGTCAGACATGTAGTACTTTACACAGACTACATTATTGTGTGGGGCTGGAAACTGCCACACACTTATTGGAGCTGTTAATTTAGTCAGACCCTTTTGTGTCAAAAGATATTGTAATAAGCTTTTTTCTCTTCCTGCCATGCAGCCAGGGAGCAGAATGCTTTCAGTAATGGGATGCCCTTTTGAAAGACCAAATGAACCTTGGGGTTCCAAGAATGACATCTACTAAATGCCACTGGAAAGAGAGAATATAAACTTCAAAATCTGTCAAGTGAGTGTTAAAACTTCTTTGCATAAGACAGCTAAATGTAAAAGAGGTGAAGTGTCTGCATAGAACGTTGCACGACAAGTAAAGGAAATGGGACAGAGTGTAAAAGAGATACCTGCAGAATCAAGAGGAAATAAAAGCAAACAATATGATTAATAATCTAGCTTGTCAAAAGAAAAAGAAAGGAAAATACAGAGTGCTGGCTAATCTAGGTTTCAGCTTCTTTTTATACTGCTGAATACTTTTATCTTTAAAGATGTTGTTTAGACGAGCAGTGGAGGCATTCTGTACTAGCAACTGCAATGCTGAGTTATTTATGTCCTAGAACGTGCTCTGTGGATTTGCAACAGCAATTTCAGACCCTAATTTAGGAACCAAGATCTAGGATAGACAGGTCATCTGGTCTGCAGATTCAAGTGCCCAATATTTCCATGATGTATCTTATAATAAATTACATCCACTCCAAGCCAGAAAATCAAGTTTCCACAAAGGATTGCTAATAAGGCTTGAAATCTTTTATACCTAGATTTTATCTTTTTTTTTTTGTTTGTTTTCAATCCAGTCCAGGTGTATAATCTCAGACTAGCTGCTCACTACTAGATATCTGCCTGCTGTCAACACTAATTGGCACCTTTGGTAACAATCTTAATGTGAAGTCCAAAACGTAGGTAGCTATAGACCATGACATATACTTCCACTTCTGAACTAAAAAGCAAACTAGGAAATCTTAGCAGGAAAAAGTCTATTTACTTCCTATACCAAGAAGTATCCATGCTAAAGAGGATTTCAGCTACCCGGATTCACTACCAGAAGTGTGGTGCTTTCACATACTTTAAAAAAAAAAAAAAAAACAGAAAGGAAAAATTATCTGTCTCAGGTCAGTCCTCATTTAGGAGCCTCCAGTAGATTTAGCACTTCCATGCAACAAAGATAATCAAATTTTCAGCAACAGAATTGAAGTTCACCAAAATATTATCTGTGTCTTCATAAGATGTCTCCTAACTCCCATGTGCATCATAGCTGTTAGTGATTTGATTCAATATGTATTAATAGCACAACAAATATTTTCTACTTTCATTTGGCACTTTTTAACAAAGACTTCTAAAAGACATGAGTAAAGACAAAAAAAACCCTGAACTTTTTAAAGTTGATTTTGTTTGGTTTTCCAATATGCTAAACTGACTAAGTGCCTTAAGCATAATCTTTTACTAGTTCAAACATTTTGTGACATGCATTTTAAATGCTGTATTTTGAGTCAACACTTTTATGTATTTATTTTTAATATGCTGTTTTCCATCTTAAATCAAAAAGTTATGAGTCTGAACAGTTCTTAGAGTGCTTGCTGTGACGACTTACCACTTTTCATAACTATTATGAATATTGACATACTACATGTCACCCAATTGTACTCAAATCCACATTTCCATTTTGATGTCTCATGGATACATTTTAACTTTGCATTCAACATATTTACCTCTTTGTGTCTTGTTATTTCCTGTCTTTTTTTTTTCTGCTTCTTTTTTGGCTATTCAATATATCAAAACTTAAATACTGTTTAACCTTCTTCAGAACAGTTTTATATGCAATGCATTAGTTTAGCTGTGCCTTATGGTTTAGCTGTGTTGTGTTCCCCACTCAGCACCACACGTACACTGAGAAAACTTGTTGAGAATTCTTCTAGCTTGCAATAAAATTGTACAGTTGGTTTCCCAGATGCTGCTGGAAATATAAATACGACTCCATCAAAATAATGCAAGCCATAACATGAAGGCAAGGAAAAATAGTGTGCAATATTTAGAAAAATCTTTATTTTCATGAAAATAATTCTTTCTGTCTTTTGAATAGGAGCTCAGATTTTGACTTGTGGTGCAAATTAAACCAAAGGCCTTAGATGAACTTCATGTGGCTAACTGTAGATATTTATGTATCACAGAATCATGAAATCATAGAATGGTTTGGGTTGGAAGGGACTTAAAGATAACCTAGTTCCAAGCCTCCCAGCAGTGGGACATTCCACTAGACCAGGTAACTCAAAGCCCCATCCAAACTGGCCTTGAACACTTCCAGGGATAGGGCATCCACCACTTCATTGGGCGACCTGTTCCAGTGCCTCACCACTCTCACAGTAAGAAATTTATTCCTAATATCTAATCTAAATCTACCCTCTTTTTGTTTAAAATTGTTACTCCTTGTCCTATTGCTCCACTGCCTGATAAAGAGTCCCTCCCCATCTCTTCTGTAGGCCCCCTTTAGGTACTGGAAGGCTGCTATGAGGTCTCCCCGGAACCTTCTCTTCTCCAGGCTGAACAATCCCAATTCTCTCAGCCTGTCTTCATAGGAGAGGTGCTCTAGGCCCCTGATCATCTTTGTGGCCCTCCTCTGGACTCGCTTTAACAGGTCCATGTCCTTCTTAGAATGGGGGCGCTAGACTGAATGCAGAAGTCTGACCCTCACCAGAGAGGGTCTAAAGGGGCAGAATCACCTCCCTTGACCTGCTGGCCACACTTCTTTTGATGTAGCCCAGGATGCAGTTGGCTTTCTGGGCTGTGAGCACACATTGCTGGCTCATGTTGAGTTTCTCATCCACCAACACTCCCAAGTCCTTCTCCTCAGGGTTGCTCTCAATCCATTCTCCACCCAGTCTGTATTTGTGCTTGGGATTGTCCCAAGCCACATGCAGGACTTTGAGCTTGGCCTCGTTGAATTTCATGAGGTTTTCATGGGACCACTTCTCAAGCTTGTCCAGGTCCCTCTGGATGGCATCCTTTCACTCCAGCATGTCAACCACTCCACATGGCGTAGTGTCATTGGCAAACTTACTGACAGTGCACTCAATCCCAACATCTCTGTCACCAACAAAGATGTTAAACAGCACTGGTCCTAGTACCAGCCCCTGAGGAATGCCACTTGTCACTGGTTTCCACCTGGATATTGAGCCATGGACTGCAACCCTTTCAGTTTGGTGATCTAGCTAGTTCCTTATCCACCAATTGATCTATCCGTCAAGTCCATGTCTCTTCAATTTAAAGACAGCATCAAATGCTTTATGTATTTGAGCTGCTTGGCTAGATCATAGTACTGATTTATCTTACTGCAATAAATTATATCCAGAAATACCCCCTTTTCTCCTACAGGTGTTGAGGCAAATGGTTTATGTAGACATCTGTGTTGTATAGGTTCAGATTAATTACATGGTTACTGTCCAAAGAGGGGTGCTAGCATGCACAGTGCCATGAATCAGAGGAAGCCACAGTACCTCTGGAGTGATAATGGCTTTAGATTACATGCCCTGAGTGGACATATGCTTTGTATGGGTTTGCAGACTCTGAAAGAATCTGGTTTACATCCCTGATTTAGGGAAAATAGTTCAAATGGGAACAGGAAAAGAAGTGCAAATATTGTGGTCAGGG
Source organism: Calidris pugnax (assembly GCF_001431845.1). Taxonomy (NCBI): domain Eukaryota; kingdom Metazoa; phylum Chordata; class Aves; order Charadriiformes; family Scolopacidae; genus Calidris; species Calidris pugnax. The sequence goes on along the minus strand of NW_015094508.1, from coordinate 7,887,101 downwards.
CACTGGTAAGTGCTGTTGCCAACACATGCTTAGAGGTACTAACTCTTGTAACTTGCAAGAACGAAGGCTGAAATAATGCGATTTCTGCCTGTTAAAGCATCCTTCAGGTAAATGCAAACGAAGACAAAGGAGAGAAAGTTGGTATAAGATTATTTTTTAGGTATGAACACTTCCAGTCCGAAACTTACAAGAATGTTTCTAATCATCAAAGAAATAGGATGTAAGAATACCTTTCTAGTGGGAATACTCTTAGTGAGAAATCTGAATGGTTTCATGATATGACTACAAAAAAAGGATCATATAAAATTATGTCCACAGCAACAAGGGCAGGAATCTACAGTCCAGCAAATCTCACCCGTGTCATACCTCTTTGCTATATATAGCCCTGCACCCCTAGCCTTTCACCTTTCGATGCTATGAAGTTTTAAAATTAAATGCTTCAATATTTGATTATTCAAAGACTATTTTGTAAATTGTGATTAGATATAAACATGGAGAAACAAATTAGCAATAGATTATTTACATGATTGCTACAAATTATGGTGCTGAGAATGAGATTGAGATTGAGATTGAGATTGAGATTGTGAAAAAGGTCTGAATTCCCCAAAGGGTTTGTATCCAAAACTGGATTCATGATTCAACTCTTCTCGTTAAGTCATATGGTAAATCAAAGGCCACAAACCTCTGTATTACTGTTTTGTCAGCTCTATAGACATTAAAAATTAAATTATTCTGCAGTGTTTTGATATCCTGTGCCACAGTGGTTGCAGTTAAACACCTTGAAAGGACATGGTGTTTACAGAAGAAGGAACATTACCCCTGGTCTTCACTAGGGACAGAAAAAAGTCTTGTCTCTCGTTGGAAGTTAATATCTATTTCTTATTTGTGCCATCTCAGTAAGCCCCTGGCTGCAAACAGCTACTAGTGTTAGTATGTCCTGATTGACAGGCATACATAGACCACAGTTTGATACAGAGTTGTCTGAATCAATAATGAGGAGGAACTTGCTCCTCATAGCACTATTTTTTGCTTCAGGCACATCTCCTGATGGTCCTCTAAATAACTGTATCTTAACTACAAAGAAAGACTCCTTCTAGCCTTACTTGAGTTACTCAGATTCCTAATTCATTTAATTGACATGATTTGCATGACATAAAGAAACCATAATTTCTGCAATGCCTTTTGATCACTCAAATGTGCCTAAGAAATGCCAAGGATTAGACTCCTTCTCAGTCTTCCTGATTATGAGCGTTAATGCTAACACAGAAACTCTATTCCCACAGCACTGCAGCAAAAATAAAATGTTTTTAAATGAACTTATCATTAGCTCCCACTAGATATTTACTCATAAAACAGTCCCTGATTCAAGAACATCTTTAAAGCTGACTTTTCAAAAGATGCAGCACATGAAGATCCAGAGCATTTCCTTGTACAAGTAGAACTATAAAATTTGAATCACAAATTACTTCCTTAGGAAGGGCTGTGATACTGTTTTTGTTGAAGTGCATTTTACTGTCAGAATTTACCCATGATTTGATGGCAGGCATATATATAAACCCTCAAAACTATTGTGTGGAAAACCTTGGAGGTAAGGCCAAAGGGAAGACCAAAAGAACAGATAGTAAGTTTCTGAAAGTGATTACATGGGCTGATGCCTGTGACAAAAAAAGGCTTGTCCAGAAGGGCCAGATCATAGAAAGCCTCTTTCTACAGAACTGCTGACTTGCACTGCACCTGAGAGCCACCTGCACAGTATCTTGATGAAAAAGATCATCAAAACCAACATTATAACAGACATCACTAGTCTGAAGTCTAGAGACTTTTACCTGACCTCAGTCAGTTCACACATGATGGCATCCATCTGGCTGGACATTATCAGAAGAATAGCAAGAGTCCTTGAAGCAACATACATTTTCTCTGGTCGCTACCGTCTACCTTCATACCTCTGTATAGTGTTTGGTTCAAGGTTATTGCCTTTGGAGGTAGTAGTGACCACTCACTAATGACACTGCTGGTGTAATTACTCTAAATACGTTTAGCTGTCATTTATAGTCGTTTGCCATATTCTTGCAGATTGCCTTGTGCTAGGTTCAGAGCATTAGTACTTTGATTCAGATGACTCAAATAAAAAGCTCATATGTTTCTGGTTTGTGCTGAAACAACATAGTTTAACCCCAAAGAACAAACAATTCAGGAAAATAACTAGACATGCACTACACCAGTGGTAACTGGTAATTCACATCAGCATGGACAGAAGGCACCACAGACTAGGGCAAATCTCTGTGCAGAGGTGGAGGGTGGCAGAAGAAGAAACCTAATCTCATCACAGAAACTCTTTCATACTGACATTGAAAGCTTTTTTTCAACCAATGTCAATACTCAATTGAGGAACAAATTAAGCTACAGCTTTTTTGAGAAAACTGAAAAAGCAATAATTGTCTTTAGCTTAATAGGTACACTTAAGAAATATCAATGAAGTGTCACGTAGTTTATTAGCTTGAGTAAATGCATGCTATAGTATCCCAGAGAGATTGGGCTGGATGTTTTTTCCTTCCATGCATTTTATAGTCTCCACCATCTTCATAAGGGATTTTAATTTTTCAGCTATTGGTAATGAAAATGCAGAATCCTGGGTTTCATTAAGTTGTGTTTCACTACAGAAGGTTTTCAGCTGCAGTGCCACTTTTCATCTCATGTTGGAATTGGAAGGCAAAATCTTAAAGAACCCCCAGGTGACATACTTCCCACACTCAAGCGCATGCACCCACCATTGCACCCACAAGCACAATGTCTTGGGCTCACTGGTGACTCTGCCCAAGAGGAAGAGCATCTCTCACAGAAGCAGCAGCAATTCCAGGTGGCTGAAGGATTGCTGAGCAGAGGAAAGCATGAGGATGTTTGTGAGAGAAGCTGAATGGAAAGGAAGTTGAATTAAAATGTGGAACCAGAAGATAGAAGAGGAAGGGCAAGAAGGAAAGCAGTGATGCAACCACCTTGTCACCTGATCTGTAGTGTGACAGCACTGCAGACATTGGATTTTTTCTGCAAGCATAGTGTGAGATAAAAGCTTTCTTTCATGGTTTTCCTGGTTTGAGGGAAAACGGAACCAATTTTCTGTTCAGTAATTTTACTTTTTGGCTGGACCTCTTCTAACTAACTAAACTCTGAAATTAACAGAGTGATATTGTGCAGAAATTGTTCACTCTCAGAATGATAAAACCTGATTATGCCAAGGAATGGTGTGCAGAGAGGTTCCTGCTTACACTTATTGCTATAACAACCAAGGTCAGCTATCTTTTTTTATTATTATTGTTGGCCCTGTTAGAGGGTTGGAAGGAGCAAAGCAGAGAGGGATCACACCTGTAGGGAGTGGCGGACAGGACAGGTGACCCAAAACTAAACGACAGGTTATTCTATCCCATCTGCATCATGCTCAGTATAAACAGAGAGATCAAAGGGCTAATCCTCTTTTCTTCAATGGCCAGTGTCCAAGGCCAGTGTCTGTCTGTTTGTCTGTCTTTGATACTGATCTGAGCATTCCTAACTCCAGATCCAGAATCCAGCTTCCATCCATCTGAGTCCAGCCTGTGCCTTTCCCTGTGCCTGCTGGTGATACGATTGTCATCCTGGGAGCTTGATACAGTTTTGTATATAATGTATACATTTATTATTAATAATAATAATTCTTAATAATTATTTCATTAATTTATTAATATTTTCATTAAAGTAGTCTCATTTCTTTCCAAAACTCGTAAATCTTTTTATCTCTTCCTCTCCTCTCTTTGGAGGGAGAGGTGGGGGAAGGCATCTATCATTCTGATTGGCCAATCTGCCCAAAACCACAAAAATGGTCCAACTTTGAGGGGACCAGGTGACCAAGCAGCAGGGACTTTGGTCCCTTGAGGCCCTTGCCATGCCTGCCTGAAGAGTGTACCTCGATGTGGATGATCTTCATAGCAAAAGCATGGACACTCCGTTAGAAAAGGGTAGGGACATCAGAGTGATAGCTGAAGGATTCTTTAATTAATTCCGAAGCTGCATGGGCAGCCAAGAACCACAGCTTTTAACTTAATGAAACATTTCCCTGCACTTAGCTTCTCTGGGCACGCCAAGCATTTACCAGCTGATGCAAGATCAAAGCTGCAGCAAGCAGCTGATCCCTATGTAGCATCTCTACAGCTTCAGCTTTGACATTTTGCAGTTTTTAGATAGCAACCAGCCAAGTGTGAATGGCTCCTGCCTCAAAGATTACAGCCAGCCATGCAGAACATCAGCAAGTGTGTTTTAAGCAATGACTACTCCCTTGTATGATCCATTTATTCTCAGTGAGACGGAAATCAGAAAAGATGGTGTTTGCATGGGGCATATTCAGTGTATCTGTCACAGCAGCTTGGCAGGGTGGTGGCTTGCTCTTTTCAGTTCTTCCCTCAGGCTGAGAGGCTGGTTTGGCAGCAATGCTTAAAGACGCATGCAGTGGGGAGCTGATTAATAACCAACCTCGCTTAAAATGGCAGCTCTGCTGCAAAACCTCACATCCACATATAATCTCACCCTACAGAAAGAAACTTAATTTAGGAGAGCTGGTCTCTTTCACTCATCCATGCCTTTAGGCCCGTAGGGTTCAACTGCTTGCTGAGGCTGACTGGGAAGGTACACAATAGTCTGTGCTTTTGGAAAGTATCCAGGGGTAAAGGGGGTATAAATACATATAGGTTCATCAAGTCTCTGCTTGTTTGCAAACTATACATAGAAACTTTTCAGAAAAAATACTTTCAAAGGAAAGCCACCAGTTCATGTTCTGTACCTAGAGAATTCAACCTTACCTTGTTCCATCACACATGATGCCTGCATGCCTTAGAAATAGCTACTCTTCTACAGACATATTTACACAACTGTAGACACACAAGCATGCTTGTAGATATTAATCCCAAGTCAGTTTGATATATGAAATTGAGTTTTTATTGAGTTTATTTTCTTAAATTGAGTTATATGTAGTTGAACACACAAAATACCTTTGTCTCCTAAAGCAAATCCTCACTGTTAGCTCCCAGAATGGCACAAAGCAGGGAACAAGGTGCTACTGGTGAGGGAGAATGCAGAACTCAGAAAATCAATGCAGAACAACACCCTGCACGTGGCCAGCTGTGTCACTCCAGTTGTTCTATCACCTTAGTCTTGATACACACAGCCCATCAGATTCAGCAAGTTTAAAGGTTTCTCTCTGTAGAAATAGTGGGTGAGTTATTTTACAAAGAAGCACAAAATAACAGAGAACTTGCAAAATTCTGTGAGTAAAACCAGAAAAGTCTACCTTCAACAGCTTTTTTTATACACACTACTAACTTGAAAGTCTTTCCAAAGTATTGTCTTTCACTTAGAAACTCTCACCTTGTTTTCCATTGTGGAAACAGGAGCTCTGTTCCTATGCTGAACAGACAGAAGAGACCTGCATTACCAAATACAGTAAACAAAAGCTTTTCAGCTAATACGATTTAAATCCTGCTTTTAACTCTGCTGTGATTTTGGGGTCATTTGCAGTGTTACATCTACACTAGGGCAGTCTCAAAACTTCATGCCACTTTACTGCACTAAATTAGTAAGACACTTCCTAGAAGTCACCAGGAGTCAGATGAGTCATTTCAAATAAAATGCTTTACAATAAAGCCTAATTTACTGGTACTTACAGTTCTGGTTTGCTGATGTTTTCTCAGGTACGCGGGAATAATTGGTGCTTCCAAAATTAAAAGTTAATTTAACAAAAAGAAAAAGTTTGAATCACAGTTGGTCTTCACATACCATATGTTCAACATTGACTTTTTAAACTAAGTTCCTGGAAAGACTCAGTTTGAGTCTTGAAAACATTATATTACTTTCTTGGAATTATAAAAGAAAATGTCTGTACCTGTGGCTTAATCTGAACTACTAGCATCCAGCTCTGAATTCTGTTCAGTCAAACTAAGATAGGATTCCTGCGCCATCAAAGTCTTATGGAGAACAAGCTGTTGTGCCCAGCACACCATCAACCTCTAAGTTCATCAGCAACAAAGGTTGATTTGGGCTACGTTTCACTCAGCACAATCATAACTTGCTGGGATAGCTATTTGTGAATTCCTAGAGGAAGTAATAACATAGCCTTCCAGCAATGTCAAGCATGCAAGCCATGACATGCCCTGGAAAGCTGTTTGTTTGAGTCCCTTTTGTACGAACTAAGAGACTGCCAGCTAGTTTCAATGAAAAAATCTTTAAGTTCACACTACAAGCATTAAGAAGTAGAAGGTATGATTCCACTAACATGTACAAGTTACTGCCATAAGCCCCCCAGTAAGTCCATAGAAACTTTTACCCAACGTAGCATGTTAATAGAGTGCAAGAGAAAAATACATTATTACTGCTTCTGTTTCTGCACTGCTTGGAAGTGCCTTGGCAGCTCCAAGGCTCATAAGGTTCACTGCTGACATCACGATTGTTCCTCTGACACTTCAAGAAGGACTACAGACTTTTTAATTTCTCTTTTCTTTCATTTATATCTGAAACAAGAATGTCTGAGACTCTACAAGTATTTTCAGCTTGAACATCAGGGTAACATTTGTCGTCATCTAAGCAGGATAGAATAACAACATGTTTAGTCAAGCACAGATCTCCTAGGGACTTACAAATGGATACGTTTATGCCCACAATGTTCACATCCTGAGGGAAAATACTAAGTGTTCAGCAATATACTGCCAATTTTAAGGAAGGATTACCTCAAGGATGGCCTTTTCTGTGGGTGACGCTGTCATATCACTGCAGAAATTGCTATCCTCTTTTCCAAATACATCAGCTCCACTCACATCTGTCCCAGGAAGCCAAAGAGTAAAACACCAAGAAGTGAAATTTGCCTTCTCATTTAGCAGTTTGTTTACAGTAATAAAAAATCCAGTCAAATTTTTGCTTTATAACCAGAAGCATGGGAAAAAATTCTCAACATCAGCACAAAAAATAGAATGGACAGAGAGAAGTGGAATTTTTATTAAGAACAACAACAGATGATGTTGTTACAGGCTAAAAATTGCTGATGGTCCAAAAGGTATTAGTAGTTTACAGGAAAAAAAATAAAGGCTAGTTGATAAAAATTTTATAAAAGTTAATTCTTCATTGTGCATCAACTAAGGTAAAATGTTACCAAAGATGAAAAAAAAAAAAAAAGGAGGAAAAAGTATATAGAAAGATAATAGCAAAATCAATGGTACATAAGTTGGCAGTTTTCAATCTGGTTTTTTAAATAAATTTGGTTTGTGTAATCATATTTCCTGCATGCATTAATTGATCATTTTCAAGTTCACTTCAAAGAGTGAGAAAGATTTACAAATTTATTGACTTCACATTAATTCTGTGAAAAACAGTACCTGTATGGAAAAGAAAAACCCAAATCTGTGTTTCAAGGTGGAAAAGAGAGAAAAACAAGCAGTGGCACACACTTGGCAGTTAACTGATGGCCCCTCAACTAACAAGAATTGTCTGGCTCATCAGCACACCTATCTTACCTGCAGCAAATGCTGGCTTTCCTGAGGGAAGAAATCACAACTGTGATGGGAGCCAGGCACTGGAAAAGAAAGCACAAGGAAAATGTGGCCTCTGTTATTTTCTTTCTTATAAAAGAAACTCCGAGAAAAAAAAAAAAATTGTTGTGGAAAATAGCAACATTTCACTTAAAAAATATTTACATGGTCATTTTTACAGCAATTTCTACCACAGACAACAGCTAATGAATGTTTACTGTTCTTAGGATAACATAAAAGAGAGAAGCAACAGTATTGATCTTTAAAAAGTGTTTTACTTCTAACTGTGCATGTCTACAGTTCAAGGTCTAATTATATCAATTATATTGGTGTGCATTAAACAACAATCAAATGAAATGTCAACATCTGCTTAGTTACAAGGTTGTCATTATTATTTTTTTTAACAAATGCCTTGGAAGCAATTAATAGTTTTGCTGCATTCACAGTACCTTTCTAGGTGGTAGCAGCAACACAAATGTACTGGAAGAATGGCAGAAAACCTAACAACATTCAGAGTACAACATTCCCATTTATTGTTTTGTTGTGGTTTTAGCATTTTTCACAGGTTTTTTCTATTTTGTTTTTAATTGGGCTCTTAGACCTCAGTGGTAAAATGTAGCAAAGAACTGTTTTGGCCAGAGAAAGAAGTTTAGGATTGCATTGAACATCTTAGTAGGAGGAGGAGTCTATTACTGTAGTGACTCATGTTTAACTTTTTTCTCTAGATCATAGTGCCATTCACAGATGAAGGTAAGATTTCCATAGAAAGAACACTATTTGCTATATAACTCTATTTTTTGCCAAAGACTTTATACCTCTGTTTCTTAAAAAAACCTTTGTCACAATATTTGCTCTAAAAAAAAGCCCATTGATGATGCATATTGCAGATATGCTTTCATATAGTATAAAGTGATAAAATCTGAAGCTCACTGGCCTTATCACGCTTTTCACTTCACAGATACTGTACAGATTTGCTGCTTCAGTCTCCCAGATAGATAGTTTTTAAAAAAAAAAAAAAAAACAAAAAAAAACAGAAAGGAAAAATTATCTGTCTCAGGTCAGTCCTCATTTAGGAGCCTCCAGTAGATTTAGCACTTCCATGCAACAAAGATAATCAAATTTTCAGCAACAGAATTGAAGTTCACCAAAATATTATCTGTGTCTTCATAAGATGTCTCCTAACTCCCATGTGCATCATAGCTGTTAGTGATTTGATTCAATATGTATTAATAGCACAACAAATATTTTCTACTTTCATTTGGCACTTTTTAACAAAGACTTCTAAAAGACATGAGTAAAGACAAAAAAAACCCTGAACTTTTTAAAGTTGATTTTGTTTGGTTTTCCAATATGCTAAACTGACTAAGTGCCTTAAGCATAATCTTTTACTAGTTCAAACATTTTGTGACATGCATTTTAAATGCTGTATTTTGAGTCAACACTTTTATGTATTTATTTTTAATATGCTGTTTTCCATCTTAAATCAAAAAGTTATGAGTCTGAACAGTTCTTAGAGTGCTTGCTGTGCTGACTTACCACTTTTCATAACTATTATATTGACATACTACATGTCACCCAATTGTACTCAAATCCACATTTCCATTTTGATGTCTCATGGATACATTTTAACTTTGCATTCAACATATTTACCTCTTTGTGTCTTGTTATTTCCTGTCTTTTTTTTTTCTGCTTCTTTTTTGGCTATTCAATATATCAAAACTTAAATACTGTTTAACCTTCTTCAGAACAGTTTTATATGCAATGCATTAGTTTAGCTGTGCCTTATGGTTTAGCTGTGTTGTGTTCCCCACTCAGCACCACACGTACACTGAGAAAACTTGTTGAGAATTCTTCTAGCTTGCAATAAAATTGTACAGTTGGTTTCCCAGATGCTGCTGGAAATATAAATACGACTCCATCAAAATAATGCAAGCCATAACATGAAGGCAAGGAAAAATAGTGTGCAATATTTAGAAAAATCTTTATTTTCATGAAAATAATTCTTTCTGTCTTTTGAATAGGAGCTCAGATTTTGACTTGTGGTGCAAATTAAACCAAAGGCCTTAGATGAACTTCATGTGGCTAACTGTAGATATTTATGTATCACAGAATCATGAAATCATAGAATGGTTTGGGTTGGAAGGGACTTAAAGATAACCTAGTTCCAAGCCTCCCAGCAGTGGGACATTCCACTAGACCAGGTAACTCAAAGCCCCATCCAAACTGGCCTTGAACACTTCCAGGGATAGGGCATCCACCACTTCATTGGGCGACCTGTTCCAGTGCCTCACCACTCTCACAGTAAGAAATTTATTCCTAATATCTAATCTAAATCTACCCTCTTTTTGTTTAAAATTGTTACTCCTTGTCCTATTGCTCCACTGCCTGATAAAGAGTCCCTCCCCATCTCTTCTGTAGGCCCCCTTTAGGTACTGGAAGGCTGCTATGAGGTCTCCCCGGAACCTTCTCTTCTCCAGGCTGAACAATCCCAATTCTCTCAGCCTGTCTTCATAGGAGAGGTGCTCTAGGCCCCTGATCATCTTTGTGGCCCTCCTCTGGACTCGCTTTAACAGGTCCATGTCCTTCTTAGAATGGGGGCGCTAGACTGAATGCAGAAGTCTGACCCTCACCAGAGAGGGTCTAAAGGGGCAGAATCACCTCCCTTGACCTGCTGGCCACACTTCTTTTGATGTAGCCCAGGATGCAGTTGGCTTTCTGGGCTGTGAGCACACATTGCTGGCTCATGTTGAGTTTCTCATCCACCAACACTCCCAAGTCCTTCTCCTCAGGGTTGCTCTCAATCCATTCTCCACCCAGTCTGTATTTGTGCTTGGGATTGTCCCAAGCCACATGCAGGACTTTGAGCTTGGCCTCGTTGAATTTCATGAGGTTTTCATGGGACCACTTCTCAAGCTTGTCCAGGTCCCTCTGGATGGCATCCTTTCACTCCAGCATGTCAACCACTCCACATGGCGTAGTGTCATTGGCAAACTTACTGACAGTGCACTCAATCCCAACATCTCTGTCACCAACAAAGATGTTAAACAGCACTGGTCCTAGTACCAGCCCCTGAGGAATGCCACTTGTCACTGGTTTCCACCTGGATATTGAGCCATGGACTGCAACCCTTTCAGTTTGGTGATCTAGCTAGTTCCTTATCCACCAATTGATCTATCCGTCAAGTCCATGTCTCTTCAATTTAAAGACAGCATCAAATGCTTTATGTATTTGAGCTGCTTGGCTAGATCATAGTACTGATTTATCTTACTGCAATAAATTATATCCAGAAATACCCCCTTTTCTCCTACAGGTGTTGAGGCAAATGGTTTATGTAGACATCTGTGTTGTATAGGTTCAGATTAATTACATGGTTACTGTCCAAAGAGGGGTGCTAGCATGCACAGTGCCATGAATCAGAGGAAGCCACAGTACCTCTGGAGTGATAATGGCTTTAGATTACATGCCCTGAGTGGACATATGCTTTGTATGGGTTTGCAGACTCTGAAAGAATCTGGTTTACATCCCTGATTTAGGGAAAATAGTTCAAATGGGAACAGGAAAAGAAGTGCAAATATTGTGGTCAGGGCACTGGTAAGTGCTGTTGCCAACACATGCTTAGAGGTACTAACTCTTGTAACTTGCAAGAACGAAGGCTGAAATAATGCGATTTCTGCCTGTTAAAGCATCCTTCAGGTAAATGCAAACGAAGACAAAGGAGAGAAAGTTGGTATAAGATTATTTTTTAGGTATGAACACTTCCAGTCCGAAACTTACAAGAATGTTTCTAATCATCAAAGAAATAGGATGTAAGAATACCTTTCTAGTGGGAATACTCTTAGTGAGAAATCTGAATGGTTTCATGATATGACTACAAAAAAAGGATCATATAAAATTATGTCCACAGCAACAAGGGCAGGAATCTACAGTCCAGCAAATCTCACCCGTGTCATACCTCTTTGCTATATATAGCCCTGCACCCCTAGCCTTTCACCTTTCGATGCTATGAAGTTTTAAAATTAAATGCTTCAATATTTGATTATTCAAAGACTATTTTGTAAATTGTGATTAGATATAAACATGGAGAAACAAATTAGCAATAGATTATTTACATGATTGCTACAAATTATGGTGCTGAGAATGAGATTGAGATTGAGATTGAGATTGAGATTGTGAAAAAGGTCTGAATTCCCCAAAGGGTTTGTATCCAAAACTGGATTCATGATTCAACTCTTCTCGTTAAGTCATATGGTAAATCAAAGGCCACAAACCTCTGTATTACTGTTTTGTCAGCTCTATAGACATTAAAAATTAAATTATTCTGCAGTGTTTTGATATCCTGTGCCACAGTGGTTGCAGTTAAACACCTTGAAAGGACATGGTGTTTACAGAAGAAGGAACATTACCCCTGGTCTTCACTAGGGACAGAAAAAAGTCTTGTCTCTCGTTGGAAGTTAATATCTATTTCTTATTTGTGCCATCTCAGTAAGCCCCTGGCTGCAAACAGCTACTAGTGTTAGTATGTCCTGATTGACAGGCATACATAGACCACAGTTTGATACAGAGTTGTCTGAATCAATAATGAGGAGGAACTTGCTCCTCATAGCACTATTTTTTGCTTCAGGCACATCTCCTGATGGTCCTCTAAATAACTGTATCTTAACTACAAAGAAAGACTCCTTCTAGCCTTACTTGAGTTACTCAGATTCCTAATTCATTTAATTGACATGATTTGCATGACATAAAGAAACCATAATTTCTGCAATGCCTTTTGATCACTCAAATGTGCCTAAGAAATGCCAAGGATTAGACTCCTTCTCAGTCTTCCTGATTATGAGCGTTAATGCTAACACAGAAACTCTATTCCCACAGCACTGCAGCAAAAATAAAATGTTTTTAAATGAACTTATCATTAGCTCCCACTAGATATTTACTCATAAAACAGTCCCTGATTCAAGAACATCTTTAAAGCTGACTTTTCAAAAGATGCAGCACATGAAGATCCAGAGCATTTCCTTGTACAAGTAGAACTATAAAATTTGAATCACAAATTACTTCCTTAGGAAGGGCTGTGATACTGTTTTTGTTGAAGTGCATTTTACTGTCAGAATTTACCCATGATTTGATGGCAGGCATATATATAAACCCTCAAAACTATTGTGTGGAAAACCTTGGAGGTAAGGCCAAAGGGAAGACCAAAAGAACAGATAGTAAGTTTCTGAAAGTGATTACATGGGCTGATGCCTGTGACAAAAAAAGGCTTGTCCAGAAGGGCCAGATCATAGAAAGCCTCTTTCTACAGAACTGCTGACTTGCACTGCACCTGAGAGCCACCTGCACAGTATCTTGATGAAAAAGATCATCAAAACCAACATTATAACAGACATCACTAGTCTGAAGTCTAGAGACTTTTACCTGACCTCAGTCAGTTCACACATGATGGCATCCATCTGGCTGGACATTATCAGAAGAATAGCAAGAGTCCTTGAAGCAACATACATTTTCTCTGGTCGCTACCGTCTACCTTCATACCTCTGTATAGTGTTTGGTTCAAGGTTATTGCCTTTGGAGGTAGTAGTGACCACTCACTAATGACACTGCTGGTGTAATTACTCTAAATACGTTTAGCTGTCATTTATAGTCGTTTGCCATATTCTTGCAGATTGCCTTGTGCTAGGTTCAGAGCATTAGTACTTTGATTCAGATGACTCAAATAAAAAGCTCATATGTTTCTGGTTTGTGCTGAAACAACATAGTTTAACCCCAAAGAACAAACAATTCAGGAAAATAACTAGACATGCACTACACCAGTGGTAACTGGTAATTCACATCAGCATGGACAGAAGGCACCACAGACTAGGGCAAATCTCTGTGCAGAGGTGGAGGGTGGCAGAAGAAGAAACCTAATCTCATCACAGAAACTCTTTCATACTGACATTGAAAGCTTTTTTTCAACCAATGTCAATACTCAATTGAGGAACAAATTAAGCTACAGCTTTTTTGAGAAAACTGAAAAAGCAATAATTGTCTTTAGCTTAATAGGTACACTTAAGAAATATCAATGAAGTGTCACGTAGTTTATTAGCTTGAGTAAATGCATGCTATAGTATCCCAGAGAGATTGGGCTGGATGTTTTTTCCTTCCATGCATTTTATAGTCTCCACCATCTTCATAAGGGATTTTAATTTTTCAGCTATTGGTAATGAAAATGCAGAATCCTGGGTTTCATTAAGTTGTGTTTCACTACAGAAGGTTTTCAGCTGCAGTGCCACTTTTCATCTCATGTTGGAATTGGAAGGCAAAATCTTAAAGAACCCCCAGGTGACATACTTCCCACACTCAAGCGCATGCACCCACCATTGCACCCACAAGCACAATGTCTTGGGCTCACTGGTGACTCTGCCCAAGAGGAAGAGCATCTCTCACAGAAGCAGCAGCAATTCCAGGTGGCTGAAGGATTGCTGAGCAGAGGAAAGCATGAGGATGTTTGTGAGAGAAGCTGAATGGAAAGGAAGTTGAATTAAAATGTGGAACCAGAAGATAGAAGAGGAAGGGCAAGAAGGAAAGCAGTGATGCAACCACCTTGTCACCTGATCTGTAGTGTGACAGCACTGCAGACATTGGATTTTTTCTGCAAGCATAGTGTGAGATAAAAGCTTTCTTTCATGGTTTTCCTGGTTTGAGGTAAAACAGAACCAATTTTCTGTTCAGTAATTTTACTTTTTGGCTGGACCTCTTCTAACTAACTAAACTCTGAAATTAACAGAGTGATATTGTGCAGAAATTGTTCACTCTCAGAATGATAAAACCTGATTATGCCAAGGAATGGTGTGCAGAGAGGTTCCTGCTTACACTTATTGCTATAACAACCAAGGTCAGCTATCTTTTTTTATTATTATTGTTGGCCCTGTTAGAGGGTTGGAAGGAGCAAAGCAGAGAGGGATCACACCTGTAGGGAGTGGCGGACAGGACAGGTGACCCAAAACTAAACGACAGGTTATTCTATCCCATCTGCATCATGCTCAGTATAAACAGAGAGATCAAAGGGCTAATCCTCTTTTCTTCAATGGCCAGTGTCCAAGGCCAGTGTCTGTCTGTTTGTCTGTCTTTGATACTGATCTGAGCATTCCTAACTCCAGATCCAGAATCCAGCTTCCATCCATCTGAGTCCAGCCTGTGCCTTTCCCTGTGCCTGCTGGTGATACGATTGTCATCCTGGGAGCTTGATACAGTTTTGTATATAATGTATACATTTATTATTAATAATAATAATTCTTAATAATTATTTCATTAATTTATTAATATTTTCATTAAAGTAGTCTCATTTCTTTCCAAAACTCGTAAATCTTTTTATCTCTTCCTCTCCTCTCTTTGGAGGGAGAGGTGGGGGAAGGCATCTATCATTCTGATTGGCCAATCTGCCCAAAACCACAAAAATGGTCCAACTTTGAGGGGACCAGGTGACCAAGCAGCAGGGACTTTGGTCCCTTGAGGCCCTTGCCATGCCTGCCTGAAGAGTGTACCTCGATGTGGATGATCTTCATAGCAAAAGCATGGACACTCCGTTAGAAAAGGGTAGGGACATCAGAGTGATAGCTGAAGGATTCTTTAATTAATTCCGAAGCTGCATGGGCAGCCAAGAACCACAGCTTTTAACTTAATGAAACATTTCCCTGCACTTAGCTTCTCTGGGCACGCCAAGCATTTACCAGCTGATGCAAGATCAAAGCTGCAGCAAGCAGCTGATCCCTATGTAGCATCTCTACAGCTTCAGCTTTGACATTTTGCAGTTTTTAGATAGCAACCAGCCAAGTGTGAATGGCTCCTGCCTCAAAGATTACAGCCAGCCATGCAGAACATCAGCAAGTGTGTTTTAAGCAATGACTACTCCCTTGTATGATCCATTTATTCTCAGTGAGACGGAAATCAGAAAAGATGGTGTTTGCATGGGGCATATTCAGTGTATCTGTCACAGCAGCTTGGCAGGGTGGTGGCTTGCTCTTTTCAGTTCTTCCCTCAGGCTGAGAGGCTGGTTTGGCAGCAATGCTTAAAGACGCATGCAGTGGGGAGCTGATTAATAACCAACCTCGCTTAAAATGGCAGCTCTGCTGCAAAACCTCACATCCACATATAATCTCACCCTACAGAAAGAAACTTAATTTAGGAGAGCTGGTCTCTTTCACTCATCCATGCCTTTAGGCCCGTAGGGTTCAACTGCTTGCTGAGGCTGACTGGGAAGGTACACAATAGTCTGTGCTTTTGGAAAGTATCCAGGGGTAAAGGGGGTATAAATACATATAGGTTCATCAAGTCTCTGCTTGTTTGCAAACTATACATAGAAACTTTTCAGAAAAAATACTTTCAAAGGAAAGCCACCAGTTCATGTTCTGTACCTAGAGAATTCAACCTTACCTTGTTCCATCACACATGATGCCTGCATGCCTTAGAAATAGCTACTCTTCTACAGACATATTTACACAACTGTAGACACACAAGCATGCTTGTAGATATTAATCCCAAGTCAGTTTGATATATGAAATTGAGTTTTTATTGAGTTTATTTTCTTAAATTGAGTTATATGTAGTTGAACACACAAAATACCTTTGTCTCCTAAAGCAAATCCTCACTGTTAGCTCCCAGAATGGCACAAAGCAGGGAACAAGGTGCTACTGGTGAGGGAGAATGCAGAACTCAGAAAATCAATGCAGAACAACACCCTGCACGTGGCCAGCTGTGTCACTCCAGTTGTTCTATCACCTTAGTCTTGATACACACAGCCCATCAGATTCAGCAAGTTTAAAGGTTTCTCTCTGTAGAAATAGTGGGTGAGTTATTTTACAAAGAAGCACAAAATAACAGAGAACTTGCAAAATTCTGTGAGTAAAACCAGAAAAGTCTACCTTCAACAGCTTTTTTTATACACACTACTAACTTGAAAGTCTTTCCAAAGTATTGTCTTTCACTTAGAAACTCTCACCTTGTTTTCCATTGTGGAAACAGGAGCTCTGTTCCTATGCTGAACAGACAGAAGAGACCTGCATTACCAAATACAGTAAACAAAAGCTTTTCAGCTAATACGATTTAAATCCTGCTTTTAACTCTGCTGTGATTTTGGGGTCATTTGCAGTGTTACATCTACACTAGGGCAGTCTCAAAACTTCATGCCACTTTACTGCACTAAATTAGTAAGACACTTCCTAGAAGTCACCAGGAGTCAGATGAGTCATTTCAAATAAAATGCTTTACAATAAAGCCTAATTTACTGGTACTTACAGTTCTGGTTTGCTGATGTTTTCTCAGGTACGCGGGAATAATTGGTGCTTCCAAAATTAAAAGTTAATTTAACAAAAAGAAAAAGTTTGAATCACAGTTGGTCTTCACATACCATATGTTCAACATTGACTTTTTAAACTAAGTTCCTGGAAAGACTCAGTTTGAGTCTTGAAAACATTATATTACTTTCTTGGAATTATAAAAGAAAATGTCTGTACCTGTGGCTTAATCTGAACTACTAGCATCCAGCTCTGAATTCTGTTCAGTCAAACTAAGATAGGATTCCTGCGCCATCAAAGTCTTATGGAGAACAAGCTGTTGTGCCCAGCACACCATCAACCTCTAAGTTCATCAGCAACAAAGGTTGATTTGGGCTACGTTTCACTCAGCACAATCATAACTTGCTGGGATAGCTATTTGTGAATTCCTAGAGGAAGTAATAACATAGCCTTCCAGCAATGTCAAGCATGCAAGCCATGACATGCCCTGGAAAGCTGTTTGTTTGAGTCCCTTTTGTACGAACTAAGAGACTGCCAGCTAGTTTCAATGAAAAAATCTTTAAGTTCACACTACAAGCATTAAGAAGTAGAAGGTATGATTCCACTAACATGTACAAGTTACTGCCATAAGCCCCCCAGTAAGTCCATAGAAACTTTTACCCAACGTAGCATGTTAATAGAGTGCAAGAGAAAAATACATTATTACTGCTTCTGTTTCTGCACTGCTTGGAAGTGCCTTGGCAGCTCCAAGGCTCATAAGGTTCACTGCTGACATCACGATTGTTCCTCTGACACTTCAAGAAGGACTACAGACTTTTTAATTTCTCTTTTCTTTCATTTATATCTGAAACAAGAATGTCTGAGACTCTACAAGTATTTTCAGCTTGAACATCAGGGTAACATTTGTCGTCATCTAAGCAGGATAGAATAACAACATGTTTAGTCAAGCACAGATCTCCTAGGGACTTACAAATGGATACGTTTATGCCCACAATGTTCACATCCTGAGGGAAAATACTAAGTGTTCAGCAATATACTGCCAATTTTAAGGAAGGATTACCTCAAGGATGGCCTTTTCTGTGGGTGACGCTGTCATATCACTGCAGAAATTGCTATCCTCTTTTCCAAATACATCAGCTCCACTCACATCTGTCCCAGGAAGCCAAAGAGTAAAACACCAAGAAGTGAAATTTGCCTTCTCATTTAGCAGTTTGTTTACAGTAATAAAAAATCCAGTCAAATTTTTGCTTTATAACCAGAAGCATGGGAAAAAATTCTCAACATCAGCACAAAAAATAGAATGGACAGAGAGAAGTGGAATTTTTATTAAGAACAACAACAGATGATGTTGTTACAGGCTAAAAATTGCTGATGGTCCAAAAGGTATTAGTAGTTTACAGGAAAAAAAATAAAGGCTAGTTGATAAAAATTTTATAAAAGTTAATTCTTCATTGTGCATCAACTAAGGTAAAATGTTACCAAAGATGAAAAAAAAAAAAAAAGGAGGAAAAAGTATATAGAAAGATAATAGCAAAATCAATGGTACATAAGTTGGCAGTTTTCAATCTGGTTTTTTAAATAAATTTGGTTTGTGTAATCATATTTCCTGCATGCATTAATTGATCATTTTCAAGTTCACTTCAAAGAGTGAGAAAGATTTACAAATTTATTGACTTCACATTAATTCTGTGAAAAACAGTACCTGTATGGAAAAGAAAAACCCAAATCTGTGTTTCAAGGTGGAAAAGAGAGAAAAACAAGCAGTGGCACACACTTGGCAGTTAACTGATGGCCCCTCAACTAACAAGAATTGTCTGGCTCATCAGCACACCTATCTTACCTGCAGCAAATGCTGGCTTTCCTGAGGGAAGAAATCACAACTGTGATGGGAGCCAGGCACTGGAAAAGAAAGCACAAGGAAAATGTGGCCTCTGTTATTTTCTTTCTTATAAAAGAAACTCCGAGAAAAAAAAAAAATTTGTTGTGGAAAATAGCAACATTTCACTTAAAAAATATTTACATGGTCATTTTTACAGCAATTTCTACCACAGACAACAGCTAATGAATGTTTACTGTTCTTAGGATAACATAAAAGAGAGAAGCAACAGTATTGATCTTTAAAAAGTGTTTTACTTCTAACTGTGCATGTCTACAGTTCAAGGTCTAATTATATCAATTATATTGGTGTGCATTAAACAACAATCAAATGAAATGTCAACATCTGCTTAGTTACAAGGTTGTCATTATTATTTTTTTTAACAAATGCCTTGGAAGCAATTAATAGTTTTGCTGCATTCACAGTACCTTTCTAGGTGGTAGCAGCAACACAAATGTACTGGAAGAATGGCAGAAAACCTAACAACATTCAGAGTACAACATTCCCATTTATTGTTTTGTTGTGGTTTTAGCATTTTTCACAGGTTTTTTCTATTTTGTTTTTAATTGGGCTCTTAGACCTCAGTGGTAAAATGTAGCAAAGAACTGTTTTGGCCAGAGAAAGAAGTTTAGGATTGCATTGAACATCTTAGTAGGAGGAGGAGTCTATTACTGTAGTGACTCATGTTTAACTTTTTTCTCTAGATCATAGTGCCATTCACAGATGAAGGTAAGATTTCCATAGAAAGAACACTATTTGCTATATAACTCTATTTTTTGCCAAAGACTTTATACCTCTGTTTCTTAAAAAAACCTTTGTCACAATATTTGCTCTAAAAAAAAGCCCATTGATGATGCATATTGCAGATATGCTTTCATATAGTATAAAGTGATAAAATCTGAAGCTCACTGGCCTTATCACGCTTTTCACTTCACAGATACTGTACAGATTTGCTGCTTCAGTCTCCCAGATAGATAGTTTTTCTTTCTGGTTTAACTTCTTTCACTGCATGGAAGAGATGTTTTGATTAACTGAGCGAAATCTAACTAGGTCAGGGTGTAATGAATCTTAGAAAAGAGTATTTTGTTTGACCTAATTACACTGTTCTTGTGTGTTGGAAAAATAAAATTCACATCTGCAAATTTTCTGTTTATGGCACAAAACTACTACCCCTCACACCTTCCAGAAGTGAACTGTTTGGCTCCTAGAATGAGAGATGGGTTTTGAACATGAAACAAGTAGGACAAAATATCTTAACTTGCTCTATTTCAATTGTACCTTTTCTTTCTTTGCATCCTTAGATCCATAAGTTCACATAAATTCTAACATAAGTTGCCCAAGCAGGCAACTTTTGTCCCAGCTCCCTGGTAATTCCGACCTTTGGATTCACAGTTTTCATTTTAAACTTGATTATAGGTGAGAGATCTAGCTGCAGTGTAAAATAAAACGAAAATGTAATAGGTGATCTGTCCTCTGTGTGTTTGTTGCCTTAGAAATATTCTCTTCTTTTTAATAGGCTCTGCCTAAGCAAATTCTGTAACTAAACAGTACTATATGACTCTAGAACTTCACACAGCAATATCCTTGTTAAAATTTGCTTTCAGCAAATATTGACACATTTAAGCTTTTAAAAAGTATAAGTTTTCCCAGTATTTGTACAGCAATGCTTGAGTATGCTGGTATTCTCAGAAGCAGAACACAGACGTTTCAGTCCTAGATGAAAAAAAAAAAAAAAAAAAGTATTGAATATGAATAGAAAGTGCTTCCTAGTGTTTGTTCAGCTTTAAAACTCTATTCCTTAAATGAAATACTGTCGGCAAATTTCCCTTTTGTTAATTATACTCTAAGACTTTACCTGTGAACGTACAGTTGTACATTTTTTTTCTACATTAAAGTAGTCCTTCATATGAAATCTGTAACCACTAGCCATAAAACTCAGAGTATGATTTGAATTTTAATCTGGACCCTGTTTTTCATGTGCAACATAACCTGTAATGAAAACAGCAAAATTTGGCTCTCTGAAACTCTGAGAAGAAGAGTCTGTATTGGTTTATTCCTTTTTGATTTCAGCCAAGCATAGTTCAGTCAAGCATATTTTTAGCTAAGCTCAGCTCAGAGCAGCAGCACTATCAAACTATCTTCTTGCTGAAATCAGTGGCTAAAGAAGATTAGGAGAGAATCTGAACACAGTTTTCAAATGCACAGGTGTCCAACTTTAATGACCTTTCTAAACTGGCAGACAAATATGACTCAAGAACGCATGACTAAAAATGAAGTTTAAAATAAAAAAAAAAAATTGCAAATATAATGCAACTCCTTAGCAGTGACTGTAACGAATCATTGGAACACAAGGAAAGAGGTTCATTAGTCATCAGCTTTAAATTGGATGTCCTTCTGGAAGATATGTTATAACTCAGCCACAAATTATTGAAGCTGATGGTTCTCAATTACATAGCACAGAAAATAGTAACCTTCTCCACAGGAAATACTGAGTAAAATTTGATGACTTACATTATGCAAGCATTCAGAAGAGATTGATTGTAGTCCTTTAAAAATTTGCATTTTAGGACTGTATTTTCTAACTGTATCATCAGGTAGGGATTTGGCCCATAAGGAGCTGAACTGCTGAATCACAAGTTATTTCCATTTTTACATCATGTTGTTAATTATAGTCACACTTTCATGCTTCATTAGATTGATCAGAGTATACTTTTCATTCTGAAAAGATTACACACCAAACTTTTACATGTCAAACAATATACATTTACTTTCCTGCTTGCATAATGGTAGTGATTCTTGGGAGCTCTTCCACTTTAATCCTTATCTTCCCCTAACATTTCTGCATAAACACGGATTTTCTACAGTCTTTCAGTCTTTTCTATGTAAAATTCCTACTGACTGTAACCAGCATTCTGTCTGATCCTGCCTTGGTTTGTCTTCAAGCTTGTTTGGTTGTATAAAATTTTGTTTCCATCTACTGGCACAAGCTCTTAAGAAGTATAAATCTCTGCCAGTTTATTTGAAATGTTCATAATAATTTATTATGTCCTCACATTTAGACCAACTATTTGTATTTGATATATTACTACCTTCCAGCTTGGTGTCCTAAGAAAATGAGGTTTATGCAATCACTCTGTCTGTTTGCCAGTCCTCCCCAACAGCTTTTTAATCTGTTGGCCAATTTAATTCAAATTTGACAGAGATAGGTAGAGTCTCCATGACATTATATTCACTGGAATTTTGCAAAGATTGGTGATCCGAGTGAAGGAAAGAGACCCTTTCAGGTACTGAAGAAACATTGAAGTGGGGATGCAGGGAGAACAAAGGAGAGCTGCAACAGAGAAGTTGGAGAAGATGTGGGGACAGCTGACATTTTTGCAACAGGAAAATCAGGGAGCAAAAGGCAAAAATGTGGGAAAACTGACAGTTAATTTCATTGTTAAATTCTATGGTTTCCAGTAATTTCATTTACACATTACCACAATGTTATTAATGAGACAAGTCCCTAAATCATCCCTAGGGAACCTGTGTTTGACCATTTAAAATAATTCTCTTCCATTCAGTTCTAGTTGATACATTTAAATACAGAGATTAATTTTTCACGAGTCAATAAGTGGTGATATTAACTCTGGTTCTGCCACTTGGTAATTACTATTTACCTCTTAGGTCTACATTCATGAGTTTCAACCTTTCTGAACATTAAAGTGACTGGAAAAGCAATGGTCATGTCTCCTTTCAACAGCCTTCCTCAGGGTCTGCCAGTTATTCTTCAAGCTGATGTGCATGTGTTGTGTGTTGCAGATCTGAGACATATGTATTTACACCTTGCTTTCAGAGGAGAAGCGTAACGAAATAAAATTTATAGGAATAGGTGTGCAGAAGCTTTAACACTGAGCAATCATAAATGTATCAATTCATGACAGAATACTAAGAGGTCACATGAGGAGGAAGCAGTGTGTGCTCACAAAGCACATGAAATGATACACACCAAAAAATGTTTAGACCCAGAAAATATGAAAAGCTGTAAGCCGAAGAGCAAACAAAGCTTCTCACGTTATTTTCTGCCAGAATGCTGCTGTAACACGCTACATAATAATAATTTTGTAGGTAAATAGATCTGTGAGGAACAAGAGGCTTCATGAACAGGCTTACCTTCCATGAAGATTGAGCAGTAGCTACGACCCAAACCTGCCTGTAGTGTTGCAAACTCTCCTAGAGTCCTCAGGAGACAGCAGACACACAAGTGGACAAGCCTGCAGCTTTCAGCTCAGGCAGTGCTGTGCTCAGAGTAGATGTTTTGTTTTCTGAATGCTGAGGCCAATGACTTCTTCTATTGTCGATGCTGGCTGCCTCGGTCACATGTCATGGTCTGATTAATTAGTCCAGAGAAACGTTATTATCAGCTCAGCCTATGTATCAACAGAAAGTTGATTTTTGATTTATAGTGTTACCATCTGAACAATTTGAGGAGAAAAACTAAAGCTGAAGAGCTTAATTTATAGGCATGGCAAATCCACTGTAATATTTCAAGTGCATCTCCCTCTTTGTGGGTTGTTCTGTTTGTTGGTGTTTGTTGGGATTTTGTTTGTTTGGGGGTTTTTTTGTTGTGTTTTTTTGGTAGGTAGTAATAGAAGCCAGAAATGGAAGCCAAAGTTGTGCTAACCTAATCTTTATAGCCCTTTCTTCTTACCCTGGGTCCTTTACCAATATACCCAGAAATATTCACTTTTTGCCCTGGTAGTTCCTCCTGGCAGTAGTGCATTTGTGACCTAAATGCCTGGGATAGCACCAACACCATACCTCAGGACAAGAAACCCAGGCAGATTGTGAAGGAGACTCAGGGTGGTTTAGAAACCTTTGGGAAAGGTTTATCATAGCACCTTCAGGTATGCAGCAGTGCAGAAGAACATGACAAGCCACTGGGTGATTTTCCTTTTTCGTCTGTTTTACCAGGTTTCAGCAACTATGCTATGTAAAAGCCAGTAAATACAATAGTGTACTGTGCAAATAACCTGGCTTGCAATGATGTGTGCTGAGGCTTAGTCCCTCTGCTCAGAAAAACTGATCCTCTTAATCATACAGCCTGGAAAAAAAATCCACCAAAAAACCAGTCTGCATGTTGGCAAGGCACAAGACTGAATTTTGCTCTCATCATTATTTGCAAGAAAAAGTATGCACCTAGACATACAGCTTCCCTCCTAGTCATGGTGAGGGCTGGTGCACAGCATGATCCACTGCTGCTGTCAGGAACAGGGTGACCCTTGGGAGCCTCAACATAATCTGGAACCAGGAGAAGACAGGCTACAGTGAAGGGGAGCAAGCAAGACCGAGGAAGCCAGGCTGCCCCCTAAGCAGTCCTATGCCTTACAAAAGAGGGAGTTAGCAATTTTATGAGGTCATCCAAAGACCCATACCAACATCTTCAAACTTGGGTGCCTGAAGTCTGCCTAAGCTCAGAGAGACAGCGTGCACCTCCAGCAGAGGAGAGCTGCTTGTGAGCTGCTTTCACTTTGGAAAATAGACTCACTCTGCCTACATCAAGGAGGCACTTAGGTTCCTGATGTCTAGCTTGGGGATCTCAAACTGTTATGCACCTAAATGCCACAAAAAAAGGAATAGATTTTACCTTTCTGGACATCTTCAGAAGCTCCAGCATAACATATGGAAATGAGAATAGCTCTTCCAGTTGTATCAGTAACAAGGGTTCTGAATTTTTTCTCAGTTCCAGCAGTAATTGCTTAAAAACAGATTTGAGAGAAACGCACTTCAGTTACTCAGTCCAGCAAAATACCAACTCGGTGTCTGGGACTAGCTTTCCAGCTGTCTGAATTGGATGAAAGCAGAACAGAGAAATTATCCAACCTAGCCTGACATAGCATTTAATCCTGAAAGGTCCTGAGTGCCTCAGCTATCAGTTGAGCAAACCTTGAAAACAAAATCTGACTTTATTTCATTCGCAAAAGTGAATTCTGCGATTCTCTAAAGCTTTCAGAGCAAGCAACTGCTTTTAAACTGCAGGCCATTACATTGTTATGAATGAAAGAAGCGTAATTGCATTAAGACCTTCCAAAAGCACACTTACAGCAGAAGCTTTGAGGTTTACTTTGAGTAAGCTGCAGCGCTCCCTCCAGCAAGGGAAACACTTTAATTTTTAACATAAAGTTGTTCTTCTATTTATATTATAAACCAAAGGCACTTGCTATAATGCAGATGTGAGAAACACCGACTCACATCTTAGAATTTAAAGAGGACAAAGTCACCGAAGCAAAGGTTAAAAAAATAATTTATTAATACGAAACAGCGCTGAATCGGGTGCACCAAAAATAGATGCACCATGATCTTTTATCTTTCAGGTATTTTATACCTTTATCCCGGCCGCTTGAGTCTCTGTCTCCCTTCTCATTGGCTGAGAAGTTGGAGCTCACATTCTTCCCGACCGCTTGACCTATTACAGGTTTATTTTGCACTTTTTCCCATATAAGGCACACATACACCTATTCTATGAAACCATTATCCTAAACACGCCTTTGATTAGTTGATTATGCTACACGTTATTTCACAGTCTTTGTTACCATCTACTTGGCAGATTTACCAGACTGGTTTCTTTGGCCTTATTGATACTCCCCTACCCTTTGGGTTTTTGTGTTGAAGGCCATGTTCCAGTTTGTTTCTTTTCACCTAGATAACGCTCTGCGAACAAGGATCCCTTGAGAGACCAAGGGCATTTTTGGGGATTAATTGGATACAATTTATTAAACTCTACTATTACTAAGGCTTCTTTGTTAGTACTATCACACTAACAATGATACATCAATAAGCTGAAGCAAAACTTAGCTTGTTTCCCACACAGAGAAGCAGGATCATTACCCAAACCACTCTGACATGAATCAACTCCTAGCCTTTTCAAATTGTGATTAGTTTAACAAGTAAAATTGTATCATCTTATACCCTGGTGGAATCTGACACACACACACATCCACATTACAAATTTACAACAGAAACCAGAACTCCTCTCAGCAGCGAGTATAAATGAGTCATTAAGGCCACAGCAGGCATTTTCCCGATGCCAAGAGGGAAAAGCAAGTGCTAACTACATCAAAGTTAGCACACCTGCAATTAAAACACCAGTCAAGGAGAAAAAGCACAAACATATTTTCACTTTGAGCTTGTGAAAAATGGCTCTACCTGCCCTGAGGGGAACAGGATAACGCTGCTTACACCTGCTGAGCAACTCTGGCTCTATCACCAGGCTTCAGGCAGAAGGAGAAGCTCAGCAACAGCCCAGTCCTCTCTTTCCCTGCGCTCTCTCTTATGTGCACTTGGCTTCCTGCTGGCTTGTATCTTTGTTTTGCTGGAAGGCACAGTCAGTTTTTTTTCTTGTCCTTAGGCTGCGAAGCAGCACTCCAAAGCTGACTAACCAACTTTTTCCCCGAACAGCAAGTTTCTGTTATAGCGTGGCTGCTAACACTGGAAAATCCAAGTGACGCAAATAACAGCTGCTATGTCTGTGGCTCTGCAAGTGTCTAAGATGGGCTTTATCTTGCCCATCTAATCCTCACCTTCTCCATAAAGAGATTTAAACTAGCTATGCCTGAGTTAGGGCACACCAGCCTGCTCTCTGCTCAGGATGCCTTTTTCCAAGTCATCCCTTCCTCAGACCAAAGCGCAGAGCAGAAATCACTTACTTCATGCCCAGATCCATGTACTTGATGCTGGAACACTGTACAACTCTGACTAACACTGGCAGTTCTGAACTCTTTGGCCAGAAGTTAGTCTAAATCAGTCTCTGGGAGTGCTCGTGAGTAATTTCAGTGACAGCCTCCTCCCAAAGGCGTTTGCTCGTTATATGTACTTTCTGTTGGCCTCCAGCACAAGCTAACTGTTAAAAGTAATCCCCCTTCATCTCTCTACCCCTAACTCTAACCAGAACTGAAGGGGTTTTTTTACTTACTTTTAGGGATTCAACAAATGCCTGCTTATTCCTATTTCTTTCCTCAATTCCACCCAAGGGTTTCAGGCTCATCCAGGAGCAGGACGGACCATGCCCATTCAAATGAAGCCCCTGATCTACAAAGGATTCAACTGCCTTCAGAGAAACAACTAGCCATCTTGCAGCTCCTCAGAGGTATTGCCAAAGTTGTTTTTCTCAAATACACACATACACAGTGTATTTCTTTTTCTTTTCTCTCCCTTTGGTGGCAGGAACAGCAATGAGCATCCATATGGGACTCTGGCAAGGACACAGACCATGCTATTATCACCTGACAGTTCAACATCCACCTGTTTTGTCAGTGCTTGCACATCGGCATACCCAAATATTTTCAAGTTTGGCATCATTTTAATTATTATTCCTTACCACTCTGTGGCTCAGTTTCTGCCTGCTTACACCCTTTACACTCTGTTCAAGACATTGAGGTGGCTTAGCTTTGGTATCAAGCAAATTTTGGCTCCATTCCTCTTACTTGAGAGAACAGTTCTGTAGTACTGGGAGCAGACCTTTACCTTTTATGAGTCAGGGTGACTTTACCACACTGACAGTGTTACCAGAATCTACCAAAACCAGAATCTAGTCCTCCTTCTCCAAAGATCCCAGAATTCTGCCTCTTTAAATGTTAATTGCTGCTCCATCGTTTATGATTCAAATTAATAGATTAATGAAGTTTACTTATCTAAATCAATCCTATTATCGTAAAAACTATAATGACTGTATAAGATGAATCACAGCTTCCCACTCTTGCACCTTTTATTTAAACGAGTAGCCCCATGACTATTTAGTCTCAAGACAACAACAAATGTGGGCAGAGACACCACTGCAAGCATAAGTGAAGGTATTTTGAGTAACAAAAGACTTGAGGAATGTCAAATGATAGCTGGAAAATAGCCTCAAAAATCAGCCCAGATTCTGAGAAACAGAAGTTATTTTGCCTAAAGCTATAATAAAGTTTTGTGTAAAGTATTATTTAATCTCTTTGGAGAGTAAAAAAAAAAACAAACACATAACCCCCCAAAAGCCAACCACCAAACGATAAAAAAATCCCTAAAAATCTATCCAGAATATAAAACATTATCTGTTATTTCTGGTGAGTTGCCTTGGAGTGCAGTGCCTCAGAATAATCTGATAGCTGAGCATACAAGTCACAGCATGTGTGTTGTCTTGAGCTGGTTTAGAAACTGAGAATCATGACTTTGAAGAAGCCGTTTGTGCTCCTTGTTTGTGACTAATGTGACCCAATCTATCCGATAATGATGGGTTGTTCTCTGCATCACACAGAAACAAGATTTTAAAACACATTTAAATCCTCATTATTCTGAGCTCACAGTATGATTCAATGAATGAATTAGGAACCCTGGAGACAGATGCATAAGAAGGAACAATCTTTCCTAGACTGTGCAGTGTCTTAAACTAGCAGTGAAAGGAAATGATTGACTGTGGGCAAGATCAACAAAGGAGTTGAAGGCGTAAGACTGATCTGAAAATTTCTACGAAAAAATTTGCTTTCTTTTAAGCACATATTGCAAAAGAAAAAGAAATAATTTTTCTGCTAGGGGTCATAGAGTTTTCAACTATAAAAAGATAGTTACCCATTAAAAGTCAATAGTGTCCACATACAGTGAAAACGTTTCAGCCAAATTTATTTAAAGATAGTCCTGGCACAAAGAGGAATATGCACCACACAACTTTTATCTACAGAATTAGGTACTTGCTGATATTTGTCCTTGTCTGTGGTTTTGTTCATGAGTAGTACAGGGCCATGGCCGTGGTTGTCTTCCCCTTTGCTCCTCATTCCCTGATGGGGAGGCTGAGGTTCTTCTCAGCCTGGATATTGTTGGCTAAGTAGAGAGGGAGAGATGCATTTCATCCCTTTGGGTTTTTATAGGCAAGAAATAATCAGTAGTAATAATGTAGTAAGGAGCGTACTAGTCCAGTTCACTAGATGGCAATCAGGAGTAGTTTTGCTTTGAGCTAGGAAAAATGTTTGGTATTTGCTATGGTTTCAGACTAGCATGCCATGATGTCACCCCAGTGAGACCCACAGAAGCTCAGGGTTTGAGTTCTCTAGCCTTCCATTTAAGACTTTCCATAACTTCAGCAAAGCAGAATTAAACAGCATTTCTGCACCAACAGAAGAACTTGTGAAGAGAAAATGTTTTAAGGCGGGGGGGAAGAAAAAGCTAGTTAAGTTGTGTCTTGATTTATCTTAAAAATAGGGCTTTTCCCAAGAGGTAGTGGCTGGAGCTGGGGAAACCCTGAGCCTCTCACAGGTTGTATAGCACTTCTCCACCAGAGTGGCTGACTCCATTGATTTGACTGAAACATGTGGATATAAAGCCACAGATCAGACTGTGTGTTTGGTGCAGAAGTCCTTCAAAATTTGGGGCTATAACGCTTTCAGACAGATACTGGTGATCTAATTACATACGTGTACATCAGAAGAGGTGGTCTGGCCAATGTTGCTCTAATGAAAAATCACAACCTCATCAAGGTTCAAGGCTTTGAAGCTGCTCTGCTTTCTCTTTCGTGTCTTCTGTATTAATGGGCTCAAAGATATTCTGATGAGTATGCTTTGATTAATACAAAAATTGTTCTACAAGAAAATCCTAAATGCTTTCCAAAATGTAAAGGCAGCTTGCACTACATCAAACTAGGAATATTGAAGTACTAACCAAAATTATCCACACATTTCTGAGTTGCAAAAGCAGACCAGAGTTACCAAGAATGTATTTTCTGTTATGATTTAGTAACAAATGTCTTCTTTTCTCTTTTGTGTCAGCTTTCCCCACGGTTAATTCCATTGAGCTAATCCTGATCTGAAGCCAGGTCCTTAAGTCTTTATCCTGTAATATTAATTTACCATGAGAAAAAATGGTAAGTCAGAACTGATCTGTGATTTTAAAAAATAGCATCATGATCATAAATTCACCCAGAATGCTGTTTCCAGGCCAAATCTAGAGCAGGGTTCATAAGTAACCCCAGCCCTGACAAAACATTATTCATTCTATGCGTGGCACATTGGTTCTGTGAAACACTCAGGTTCTGATTTCTTTTGCCCTCTGCAGTGTATTATTATCCGAATACATTTTTCCATGATGCAAAGTCCTCTAAGATACAACTGAACTCATAGAAATGACAACAACCAAAGTAACAGAGGACCAGTCTCTAAATGCGCATCATACAGAGTATAAAAACATTATTTTCTTCTACAGAATGATGAATTTAGCAACCCAGCACTTAAATCAGATTCACAACTGAGTATTCTTGTAGACATTTTTTTAGGAAGTCAAGTGTAGTTTTCTTGACTGAGAACTGCAAATTCTGGCCCAGAAATTATTAGGAATCCAACAGTTTTCACTAAGCTGAGGGGAAGAGTGTCTGATCAAGGATCCATTATAGTTTGGATTCTGCTTTCATGTGTTCTGCAAAAAACCTTCTGATCTCATCTTGAGAGATGCTAAGGAACCACATATATCAATGCACTTCTCAGATTCATAAGCACAGCATCATGGTTGCCTTTAATTCAATCCAATAACTGAAGACAATGGAAGCAGAAATGACTCATTAATTTATCTCCTTGGTTATTTGGACTGGGTAGGGGGATGGTCACAGCACCTAACTCAAATTTTCCCATGCAGCTTGAAATTTGTTTGTTTTACTTCACGCAAAGATAGGTTACATCATTTGTGCAAAGGAGAAACAGTTTTGATCCCAGACGTTACATAATCTGTGTCACAAAAGAATTTGGGTAAGGACTCAAGGAACCAGCAATGCACCTGAACAATCCACTTGGAAAATTAGTCCCTTTCTAGAGTCATAGTGCTTCTCCCAGACATTACAGAGCCAGGGTGTGTCCTGTATCATGCATAGTAAACTTTCTTAGACATTTACCGAGTCTTGACATTGATTTCTAAGGACAGGAGGCGTTAGAAAGCTCTTCCAATATTAGTTTCCAAGTTATTTAAGGCAACCCTATAAAAGAAACTATTTCTTCAATGGAAATACATCAGTTTTGTTGAAACTAATGGAAATGCCTGCAATTATGACAGAATAAGTAGAGCCCCTCTTGCAAGTGGGACCATGTCATGCCAAGGTATGCCATGACTAAAATGTGTCCTTATTCCTTCTAAGTCTAAAGGAAGCACTACACTTTGAAGAACTGTAATTCCAATAAAATTAATCTAACTTTTAAAACCCAAACCACCAAAGTCTTTTTAACTAGAAGATTACAGCCATGAATTCCCAATATTCCCAATAGGAGCTCACAAAAAAAAAAACCAAAAAGTAAGTATGTTAAAGTTTCGTTAGATACAACTATTTACTTACTGCAAGGAGCATTTGTTATGTCAGAGAATTCATATAAATTTCTCCAAAATAGAATGCTGTCTATTCAGAGCTGCATTAGCATTACTGCTCAGCAATTTAGTGATCTTTTCTCAGGTTCAGCTGCAACAGGAGCAAACAGCCGCGTTCGTACAGCAGAGGGGATTGTGTGACTTGTCTTTCTCAGATAGCCCTGATGTCATATTGTTTGCTGTTATTTTTCCACAGCTTTTCAATAAAGCAGCTCACAATGAGTTCCCCATCTCAAAACCCTTCTGGGAGCAGTGGTGTGAATACATGAAAACTGTGTGGCCATTATCTAATAACATGGCTTTAAGTTCTAAAAATTGCCTTTTTGAATCAAATAGAGGTGTGTTGCAAACCAAAGGCCAGAGTCTGCTGTCAGTTGTACAGTGTTTATCTGTAAACTTCACTGTCATTTACTGGTATGAGTAATTTGAAACATATCAGTTAAGTCCTGACGTGTAGGATTTTCACTGGGGGAAGAGGCAGCTCAGGCAAAGCAGGGGATGTAATTGACATAAAGGAGCAATATTACATAAAATCATGCATCAGGGCTTCAAAACCATTGCATTGGTTTCCTTAAAGGCCTTGGTAGTGATTTCAGTGGTATCATTTTCAGAAAATGGCATTGAAGCAAACTTGTATGTACAAAAATACACCATATCAGTTTTCTTCATTGCAAGAAAGTGAGGCTTAGAAGTCACATTTTTATTAAGGCTACAAACAAAATGAAAGAGAGGTTAACCAACCACTGGCTCATTAGATTGTAAAATATAAAGTAGTGCTCTCTTGAGGGACTGAAGGATGACTGTTTTCAAGGTGAAGGTTGAGATGACCAAAGATTTGCCTTTCTGGAGTTGGGTACGCCAAGTGAGCAGCGATGGAGCTCTCTATTGATAGCAATAGTTAGTTTCTTGACAAGCCCTATTTCTTGAATCAAATTTTCTGGTATTCTAGCAGGGATAAATAAGAAAAACTGTTGATCCATATGCTTCCTTGAGTGACCTGTTCAGTGAAATATATATTTCTGTAATACATATTTTTAAGAGTTTTAAGAAAGTTTTACAAAATGCCAAGCCCTGAGCTAAACCTTAGGGGCTGACTAAATACTAATTATTTAGAAGCAGCAGGAGAAAACTGTATGTTAAGCAGTTATGAGCATTTAGCATAAGCATTAAATTAAGCCTTCCAAATAATATCTTTGGAGGATGAATTCTTGTCCCTGGTGAATCAGTGACAAGTTTGCAACGAATGCATTAGAGTCACAGGTTGATCCTGAATAACACACTAAACCAAACCTGTGTGCTTTTCCTACAGAACCTTGCATATATGCCTCGCTACTTAATCAAATTATGACCACGATTTCTAACTGCAAAAGGTTTTTCATAAACATTTTCAACACTGGAGTAATTCAGACAGCATCCCCTCACTAATTTCTAGCATAAACTACAGGGCTGTAGCACAGGCCAGTCTTATGCATCTGGGTGTCACACCAAATGTAGAAAGTTTGAACTTTGATTTTAAAGTAATGCAATTTACCCAACTTTCTAAGTATATTTTTTATTGTTTAATGGACCATAACTGAAGACAATGGTATTATTCTCATTAATAATAATACTCTCACAAGTAAGCCATGTCTAAGTAGGCAAATACAATCTGCCAATAAATAACACAAATTGGAAGTTAAACAAACCTGTGTGTTAACCTGACATTTTATTTTTAGCTAGTCATTCTTCTCTATTTTTAACAGTCTTTTTTTTTCTCTTTGCTTTAAAACTAGAAGAGTTCAAGATATTTTATTCTTACAATTTTACCCTTTGGCTGCCCCATAAAACTTTATTTTAATCCTTTAATCCTCTAACTTTCTTAATTAAGTTCTGGGTATTTAAAATAGTTCGAAATATTTTCTAGGGGGGATTATTAACTTTAATTAATCTTCTATGATGAATATTTAATGTATATGATCATTATAAAGTGAGAAACAAAAATTATAATCCCACATAAAATGCTGCATAAAATTGAGGAGTGTGGGAAGTGTCCTACAAAAGGAGAGATGGAAATTAAGACTTGTAAGGCAGTCAGTAAGTTACCTTCTACTTCAAAAATAATGGGTTACTACCTCCAAACTACTTACAAATTTGTCACATACCTATAAAGCACCCTGTCTCAGTGTTAATTTTGACACATCAACAAATATAATGGAGTAATTTCAGGTTTACTGCAAGGTAAACTTTTTTCCACTGTACTCAGGTATAACCGCTATCAACAGAAGAGTTCTAATTACTTCTTTTTCCACAAGTATGCCGTCTTCATTGAGCTGTCATCTGCCTGCAACAACAGCAGCCAAGATCCTCTGGGTTCCTATTTTTCTTTAGTGCCCAATATTTTGTCTTTTCCTGGTTTTCCTCCTGCTTCTCTGGTGGCTCCTGTGATATGTTAGTCAGAGGCTCCTTTTCATCTCTTTTGAGCTTTCTGTGGGAGTTCTGTCCCTACCAGCCTTCTCTCCCCTGTAGTCATTTCAGAAACACTCTCACTTCAAGCATAGACAGGTCATGGAGAAGCCTCAATGCTCCTCACCCATTGTTCCCATCAGCACAGACTGAAATCTTGGTCTGCTTCTCTGTCACTTCTCAAGGATACCTAGCAGCCAGTTCAAACAGCATGTGGCTAAGGGACAGCCTTTAAAATCTTTTCAATCCACCGTGATGCGTCAGGACAATGCTGCAGCCCTGCTTGCCATCAGGTCCATAAAATGTGTCTTCCTTAACCCAGACCTCCCTCCATGTCTCCCTCATTTCCCAGATATCCATAAGCCTTGCATTTTATTTCTGCACATGCCTTTTCTCTCCACCCATACAGATATAACTGATGCAAACAGATAGCTGATACTAATTGCCTTTCCAGTATGGCATCAACCTTTTCTCTGACCTTGACAGATGTACCATTGCCTTGCTCATGTCTACTCTGAATGTTATTGTGATGGTCAGTTGCCTTGACTCTCTTTGTATCTCTTCATTATTCCTTCTTTTTCTTTTTTTTTCACTGAATTGTATTTTTGCTTTGTGTTCAAGGGCTTTTTTTGGTTAGTCAGTCCCTTAGCCATCTTCTCTTTGATATCACAAGATCATCTGTCTCCTTGTTTCTACTCAAACACCAAAAATGTCAACCACTACTTGCCACTATGTTTTCAGAAGCCCTTTATGCTTTCTGCAATACTTCTGTGTAAACTTAGAAGAAGTTTCTATAAATAGATGCTAAAATTAACTCATTAATCTTCTTCACAGACACACCACCCCCTTTTCTGTTATTTCCACAAAAAAAAAACCAAACCCACCTTTAATGATTAGGCTATGTATCACGCTGACTAACATTATTTCATTGCTTCCTTGTACACCCACAACTATCTGGTCTCCATCTGTTACCTTGTTTGCTATTTCAGTTGCAAGCTTTTGGGGTGCAACAGAATGAGAATTTCTTTGTTTGTATAACAACAATAGAAGTTCTTGGTCAAGAACAGGCGCTCAAAGCCATTGCCAAAATACCATAAATATAAGTGACACATATCAAACTCTGTAATGTTAAATGTGTGGTCTAGGTGAGAAGCAGTGCATGTTCTTGAAGAAACTAGAGGGGCCAAACTTGATACTCTCTATGCCCCAGATTGGTGGTCACATGTGAATGTTGTAAAGCCACTGGGGCTTTATAGTGCCCTCAGTCTGTCACTAGTCCAGCTGCAGAAATGGATGCCATAAAACAAATCCACTGCTTTCATTGCCTCACAAGCAATCGAACAGTGCAAGTGGAAATGAAACTACTAAGTCAGAATCTGTAACACTGAAGATTGTGAAACAGTCTAAAGCTGTTCAGACATCTGATCTAACAGGTCAGAAGATGTACTGAACCATGACAGGGTAAGATTATGAAAGCAGCTTGTCTTTCTTTTCATTTTGCCTTGCCCAGTTTAAGGCACTGTAGAAACACCTGCTTTCAGGAAGCACTTACTGCTGAAAATTGGGCCCTGGTAAAGATTTGCACTTTGCTCTTCTGTTAAACTACTGCCTCTGGGGATGAGCCCTCAGGACACAGAGCCCAGTAAACCCTACACGAGATGACCTCATGCCCAAAGCTACGTGCACCTAGCAAAATGAAGCTGCAACTACATGTACCACTTTGCTATGCTGGTTTAATCTCACTGGCATAGGTAAAACCCACAAAAGAGAAAAAGACTTTGTCCCACGTAAGCAATATAGATTAGACACATACTCAGGATTCCCACACAGTGTATGTGCTATCTGGGCAAATCTGTCAGAGACTGGTGAGGACTCCATTTTGGTGGGGAGCCACACCAAGAAGAGAGGAAGATCAGGCCAAGCAGGATATCACCATATGTATGGGACATATGGCTGTCTGGAGGCCACTGGAAGACAGTGATGCTCCCAACAGGAGAGCTATTGGGTGTTGAAGGGGATGGCAAAGTTCATTCTTTCCAATAAGCCATTGTTTAACCTGTGGGATGAGTTATGACATGCAGGTATTTCAAAAGTTCAGGTTTTGTTCAATTGACTTACCTGCTTAGTTGGTGATGCTTGTGGGTTTATGTGTGATTGATAGATAATTCTGCCATCTACCTAGACACTCTGAGGACAGCAAAACATAGCGATAAGAAACTAGCAGTTCTCACAGCCAGGGGCATAAATGCTTTGTTTACAAATGTCAAGAGAAGCACGTTACTCCTACATGCTGCAGGAGAGGTAGACAGTCAAGGTCTCTTGCATATTGGCAGGCAAGATGGGATGAGGGGGCTTGGCTGCTCAGAAATGGCACGATACCCTCACTTCAGGAAGGTGAACATGCGACTGCCCAATATTAGCGGGAACTAGTTTTCTTACACTGACACTGGGGTTTTTGTACTTAGGTGGCCAAAGTACACTGAGCTGTTTCATGACACCCAGCAAATGTGTGAACCCCTTTCATGTGTAAGGTAGTCCCTGAATAAAATCAGGATGTGTATGTGCATCTAGAAATAGTTAATAGGATATCAATATCTTCTAGGTAATCGAGCTTA
Organism: Calidris pugnax; assembly: GCF_001431845.1. Classification (NCBI taxonomy): domain Eukaryota; kingdom Metazoa; phylum Chordata; class Aves; order Charadriiformes; family Scolopacidae; genus Calidris; species Calidris pugnax. The sequence goes on along the minus strand of NW_015094508.1, from coordinate 7,851,013 downwards.
ACCGTGTATCCACAAAAGTTACGAGGAACTTTTGCTTAGCCTTTCCGAGAGGAGCATCATGGTCCAAGTTACTCTTTTACACATTTGCAGTTGCAATCATAGAATTATGGAATGGTTTGGGTGGGAAGGGACCTTAAAGACCATCTAGTTCCAACACCCCTGCTGTAGGCAGGGACACCTTCCACTAGACCAGGTTACAATGATGCATTCTCACTAGCATTGCTCAAAACAAAGACATCTATTCCCCCAGTCCAAAGCCAATGAACACGATCTCTCAAAGTTGTCTCTGGTAACTCAGTGATGTTCTGGGTAGTTGTAAGAACCGAACAGAAAGACAAGATGCTTCAAAGCTCGCTTGCCACGGGACTTCTGTCACCAGTGTACCGATACCAAAGAACGTATGTCCTTGGTTCTCAAAACAACTGCACCCTCTGCCCCGAAAACTTGCCTGCCTTGCAGGGCCCAGCACTGCTTGTGCAGCAGAGGCAAGGGGGGCTTATGCAGCAGCCGTGTCGGGCAATGACTGGATGAGCAGAGGTAACTGTCACGTTGATTGGTCAAACTACGAGTCAGCAGGAAGGATAAATTACTGTTATACCCCACTGCAATTGGGACCCCTCACCACCATCCACCCTCGCTGTTGCAGAGGCCTGAGAATTGCAGATCAGTGGGATGCTGTTGACTCCAGAGAATCATTGAGCCGTCTTGTGGACCGACCAGCGTGGTGATATACTATTTCTTACAGCTCTCTGAAATTCTGCTTCTCCTTTCTTCCTTTCCTATACCTCTGACTTGTCTCTGTCACCATTTAGGGTCATTTTTAGGTAACAATAGTAGAACTATTGTAAACGGCTTCTGAGCTCATTTGTGTCTTAGTCGTGCCCCTGGAATCATTTCGAAGCCCCTCCCGGACCAAGAACTGGACCAGGACCTAACAGTAGTCCTGGCAGAATGGCCCTGTATATGACATCTTCAGTATCATGCTAATACAGTGATGGATGTTCAAGCTCAAATGACCCTGTCACCCACCCAGCTGTCCCCTCCCCCAACTCAAATCTGCAGTGAGCCATGTGCTTGCCAAAAAGGCAAGTCTGCACCTTTGGTGTGGGAAAGGTTAAAACTTCAACCTCCACGTCTACAACCATCCCAGGTAGGCTCATGCCTGTTACCAGCTCACCATATAAGCCCAGCACCTTCCTGTCCCCAGCTTTCTACCCTACACCCTGCAACGTGCCTGAGTCACAGCAGCCTGAAAATCCTGACAGGGAAAGAGCATGGTGGTGCAGCAGAGCTAACAAGCCTGGACTCAACCCTGCTGAGAAAGTAGTGGGGTTGTAATTGAAGTCAGCCGTAAGTGGAGAGCTCAATTAAAAATGGCTTAAATTCAGTGGCACAGTTAAGCTCTGCTCAGGTTGAGACATAGCTACTTTGCTGCACTCAAATTATTGTCTTGAGTAAAAGGGAAATACCACGCCGAAAAATTATTGTTCATGTAATTTAAATCTTACCTGCTAAATAACTGACTCAGAATTATTAGCCTAGATCTAATTATTACAGAAAAAGAAAAAAGAAGCCTGGACTTGCTACACCCCTGCTGTGCTTCTTTGGTTAACATCCCATCACTTCACCCTGCACACAGGCTGTTTTCAGAGTGTCCCCACTTGCAAGGCATTTTCTATCACACCTTACCTGTACTCTTCTGTGTACTGTCATCATGCTACAGACATAAATATTTCATTTGACACAGGATACTACTTGTTACTAGCTACATAAAAATTATGGTTATATCACATGACTATAAGCAAAAGTAAAAAATTAGGCAATAACCACTTGACCATTAAAAAACAAAATTGCAGTTACAGCTAAACAAACAAAGCTCCAGGCAGCCCAGGCTCAACAAGTTTTTTGACTTTGCAGGATTAGCTTGAAGCCTGCTGCCTCATTACTGGTGATAGCAATATCATGTTTACCAGGCTACAAGGCTACAACTAGCTTACAAGCAATCCTGGTGTGCAGGTGTACTTCCAGATGAGTACACACATAATGTTCCTTAGCCAGAGACAGTGGAATCAGTTTAAATTGCCAAAGTCTTCAGAGTTATTACCTTTTTTGTGCAGTTACGTCCTGTGTGATACAAGTGATAATCTGGTCTTTGTTGTTCCAAGCTAGGCTTCCAAACAGACTAGAGATCAACAGTTTTGAAAGAAATCATAAATGAGCACCCTAATGGAAAACACAACTGTTCGTGTCCCCAAATTAAAACTGCTATTTTCTTTTCTTGTTCTCTATCATTTCAGTTCTATCTCATTTATGACCATTTTGCACCCAGCACTGATGTTTTCTACCTTAAAATCAGTTCCAACTGACCTGGGAATTGCTTTGCGGTTTTTTGTTTGTTTGTTTGTTTGTTTTCCTGAAGATGTTCCCTCCATCCCCCTCAGGTCAAGTTTCAGATTTGGATCATTTGAACTATTATCTACTACCCAAATCTACTATGTCTTATTTCTTCACATTTATTGGAGGCATCTTTCCCTGGAATTGTTTTTGATAAATCTTGCCCTTGTGTTCTGAAGTACAAAGAAGCAGGCAGCCCAGACCCTTTGCATGAGAGTTTGGGAGGTTTTTTCTTCCAAAAATGGCAGAACAGCAATATCTAGGTTTCCTAGCCAAGAAAGTGGGATAGCTAGCACTTGAAGCTAAGCAGTTAAGATTAAAATCTTAAACAAACCAGCTCAACAAGGTGTAGAGCAAAATCACATTACCATGGATTTGAATGATGGAACAGAGGGTTCATTAGAGACACCATCCAAATAAGAGAGAACCTTACAGTGACGCGAAACCACTGCAAAATTGTATATTTTGTTCTTCCTGGGGAATCTCACAGATTTTGTGACTGAGTAAGACTGAAGCTGCTGTGGATTACTCAACCATATTCTGAGATACCATTTGTTGGTTTATAGCTTTCGCCAATTTCTTTTCAATGCATGGTTTTATTCTGTATTTATATAAAAATTCAAGCTTCATTATCTGCCTCTTCCCATATCTTGAAAAGAACTTTCCATTTCCTGAACAAGGTTTTCAGCAGTGGCTGTGAGGCTTTTATTATTTTTATACGTTTTCATCAATGTTTGCAGCTTTATTTATGAGGCCCTGCTGCTGTGCTGCCTCAGAGGTTAACAGATTACTACTATTGTAGTCAGTGAAATAGAATATTACTCTTAGAATACATACCATTCTCCTGGGAGCCTCACTTTGAAATAAGTCTTTTACTCTGAATATATTTCCCTTATGAAGCCAGACATGCATAGCATTACTTTGAGCCTATCAAGTCATTTTCTGGAAACTGAGATAATCTGTCTCAATGAATAATGATCTGCTTCAACAATGCTCCTCATTTTGGAAAGACTGGGGGCTACTGATTTCTCTTACATAGTGCATTATGAAAACAAAATCTGTTTTAAAAATCATGCTTACCTAATATTTTAGGAAGTAGTCTCATCTTTTGTATTGTGGAGTTTTTTTTCATTTCCTCTTTTTAATCATACACATCTAATTCTCCTCTCAACTGGCCGTATCATGTAGACAGTTTCTCAATACAGTATATTTCAAGGCAGTAAATATACCACCCAACTGACTGAGAACAGAAAGAGCAGTTAACGTCTTATAAAACTCCCAATGCGGGAAAAAATGCATATCACAATTATTGGAAGAAACTGGTTATGTACCAAAGGCAGAGGACCACTTACCAAGGGGAAAAAAAAAAACAACAACAACAAAACATGAATAATTTTGAATAACAAATAATTTCATGATCTGTTCATGAACTAGCTGGGAACACTTGTCTGCTGGATAAATTATTCATTGTGAAATATTTCCTCAGCACCATCTGTGACTGTAAAGTTCTTCTCAGAGCATTGTACTGTCATTTCACTAAGGACTTAGAGTTATTATTTAAAGCTTTTCTGTGTATGAACATCCTAGATTAGAGGCTGCAGCAAATTTTACAGTAAATATGAACTAATCACTCCAAACGCAAAAAAGATAAGAGAGGTAATCATACCAAAAATGTGATTAAATAGTCGTCTTTCAGCACCTAGGTGCAGAAAATCATCAGTGATTGAAATCTGAGAACAGGAACAATCTAAAATGGGATGAGCCCACCTTTCTCTCCTGCTGACGCATTCAAACTCTTGCCTGCCCTTCCCCTTCTCCTTCACTAGTTCTCCCACAAGACATGCAAATCCTGCCTCTCGTGGTCTCTCCATCCTCTAGTCCCCCTTTTTTCTCTTCCTTCCACATCAGCATACCCAAACTCTTTTTTCTGCTTCTCCTCTGCAATACCCTCTTCATTGGGGATGTCCTCCTACTTGGCACTACTGGGTCAAAGCTGCCAGCATTTTAGCAATGACCTCACTTGACCTGGGTGCTGCTGCTGCTGCTTCTCCATTTTTCCCTTGTCTTTCACTCTCCTGAAGTGCAACAAAAGAGCCCCAGATGTCACCCAGGGGAGAGATGGGAAACACACTCACCGCTGAGTCAGTCAACACCCTCCTCTGCCCAACAGCACACAAACCAGTGCGAGGGGAACACTTTGGAGGAACATCTCACGTTGGGCTAAGGAGGAGCAGGAACAACATCATTCCCTTCCCAACTTCCTGAAACGGTTGTCCTAGTTCAAAGCACTTTGTTTGGTTTAGTGCATCAGCCACTTCTGCATTCTTCTCCAAGGGCACTAGTACGCGATGTGGTTGTGAGTATTTGCAGGTTATTCTAAAACCATTCTTTGTAATATGTGTGTGTGTGTGTGTATGTGTGCGTGCACATGAACCACAAAAAAAAGAAAAAGGCATCATTTGCATTCAAAAGGGCTGGGCTCACAGAGAAGAAGCATGACACTGTTGTGAGTCAGCTCTGCAGAAGACACTGGCATTGTTCATTTTTGGCATTGATCATTTTTCTTCTGTCAGAATGCATCAAATGCAGGCTAAGGTCTGCGTAAGGCACACAGTAAGTCCAGAGTGAAAAAAAAATCCAGTAAAAGTACTTTTAGAGAGGGGATTAGAAAGCAAAGAGGGCTTATATGTTCTCTGTGCCTGTAGTTCCAAAATGCCTGCTGTATGACTAACATTATTCTCCAATACATCTGCTGGAACATATTTCAGAAAAGTAATGCTTTCTTCCTGCACCACTCCCCCAACACACACACACACACACACACCCCCCCTACCCCAAGTGACTGGAGGCAGGATATGTGAGAAAAGCAAAGATTGGCAGATGCTTTAAGACCCACTGTTGTTTCCAAATGTGGCACAGGTGCTGGAGCTGCTGTTACAAAAGCTGTGCAGAGCACATCAATGTCCGAAACCAACCACCCAGGGCAGTCTTGGCTCCTCAAATGCATCCAGACCCTTTGGTTTGAAACCCGTTTCAGCTGAGTTCTGAATCCATTCAGGAATTAGCTGCAGCCCAATCCGGAAGCACATGTACATTAAGACACAGTTTTTTAAGTGTTTAAGTACAAGTGAGGTCCCATTTGATGTGACACAGGATACACAAGGTAAAGCTGAGATATGTAGCTGGCGGTAAGGATTTCTTTTCTTCACTATTCAATTTTTCCTATTAATTCATGGATTGACACACCGGCTCTTGTCATCATCACCTCTTTTCAAGATGTGCAGTGGCAGAAAACAAATTTCCCGCAGTGCTTTGCAGGTTCAATTCAGGGCAGAGTTTAAAAAGCCCCCTATAAATTCCTGATCTCACAGTTAATCTGGAGAAAATGTGGCTCAACAAGCCACTGGCTGTGTGATCACACCTGACAAAAATCTGTAACAGTTTTAACTTCCTTATATATATTAATCTGAAATTCTTACATAATGCCTAAAATTTCTGCCATTTAAAATCTGATCTTTCTTTACTCCCTGGAACTGATTTTATTTTTCCCAACAGGTTTTTTATTAAGCAAAACTTTGGAGAGCGCTCCCATAAAAAAATAATTTTGCTGAGGCTGACCTAGGAAAAAAAAAAAGAAAAAAGTGTTCTCTGCCTGCTATACGGTCTGTACAACAATCTTAGCAAACTTTGCATAAGTACAAGGCAGTACTTCAGTTAAAGTCTAGGTTACAATTAAATAGAAAAATATTTAACTACATAGGAGAAAAACAAAATTGCCCTGTCCTTTATGTGAGGCCCTGGACCCAATACTATAAATTTAAAAGCAGTCACAGAACTCAAAAATCCTGAAGTTTGGTATCTCAGCAAGTTTGTGAAGGCTCCAGAAATACTTATTTCAACCTGGTTGTCAGATTTTTTTTTTTTGCTCTAATCAGACTCAGTTTTCTCATAGGAAAGAATAAAATATGAAGAGATTAGAAAGAAATAAACATTTTTGTGAGGAAACGTATACCTAAACATGGTATTTCATTGGATTATTCTTAACAAGGACTGAAGAGGACTATTTGCCAAGATAGAGGTACTCCAATTAATATAATATGGACATTTACTAGTTCTTAGATTCATAGACAAGCAAGATACATGCAATATCCCATTTATCAGAACAGAATTCATTAAAAGGTCAAGCGTAATAAATCAGACCTGTAGCAGCACGTGGAGTATCTGGAAAATGTTTGTGTATTAGAACATATATCAGTCTCTAAAAACTTTTTACATTAAAACCAAATGTTTATCACTAGCTACTTAGTATAATTAATAGAAGTGTATAAAATATACCAGTTTATCATATACACACTGATAATGACTATGCTTCACCCAGAAGATGTTAATCTTTCCCCAGCCTCATCATTTTAAATATATAAAATAAGGTATTTTTTTCTTCCTGAATTGTCAGCATGAGACATTGTTCAGGAGGAGACCGGCTGTTTCATCTGCAAATGTCTATGCTGTCCTTTGAGCGTAAAAAAAATTCTATCATACAACAATGCAGACCTTTTCACATTGTCATATTTCTTTAAGAAGGTTTAAGAACTGCAAACAGTCCTTAACATTTTTCTTTGCCCCAGCTCAGCTGCACTGCTGCCTCATAGGCCCTGATCTAGTCAGTTTCTGCTGAAATTACAGCCCTCACAACATTATACCAACTAAATCTTAACCAAGTAGGAATTTCAGAGGCACCGCAATATATTTTCTGATGCTGAAATACAAAAGCCTGGCTAGTTCTTTTCTGGACATATATGTTTGCAGGAAGAAGATATATGTTTCAGAGGAAATTCCATAGCTCACCACTCAGGAAAGAAGGTCCAGCACAAAGCTTTGGACAGCAGAATTTTATTACAGAGGCAACATCAAACTTGATACTGATGGGAATTTCCAGGGATTACTTCTACATGTTTTGAACATAAAGTTTCTGAAACAAATACAGACTCTCATGACCCAAACAAAATGTCTGGCCTTAATTGCTTCTGATCAAGTCTGTAGTCAGTTGAAGAGTGATTTTTCAAAGTTATTGGACAGATCACAATCCCAAACCAACATGAAAATACTGTCCACTTCATTATATGCATATTGTTAAACTGTAAAACCTGCTGTCTTTCAGCAATACTTTACAAAGCAGATAAAATTTAAATTGGCACTCAAAAGCCACTTCTCAAAAAGAATACCACATTTGATGTATCCACACACTGTTTCCCTTATTCTTGCTAATGAGAAGAGAAGTCTTTTCAATTTTAAATATTTATAAAATACATGCACCACCAGAGAAGTAGTTTTGTGTTCCCTGGTGTTACAGCTTAAAGTGGAATAAAGACCGGGTCCTGAGCACACTGAATTAAATGGGCTTCAGCCACTACTGCCCAGCTTTTTTGTATCTCACCTTAACTAAAAAGACATGTCCATGCAGACGAGAATCAAGGGGGAAAAAATGATTCCAAGTTTGGGAGCACTCTTCAAATGCATAGCAAGCTGGTAGCCAGCTCCTCCTTGTGACTCTGAGCATTGTCAGGGGCTTCCTCTTATGGCTGAAACAATTTCACATAATAGAAAAAAATAATGCTCTGGTTCACCAGAAAGAGAACCTGACACAGCACACTAACCTGGGAAAGCTTTGTCAGTGATTTGCAAAGCATTTCCAACATCTATTGATTTGTGGACGCCTTAACTTTTCCCATCAGCTGGAAGCCCCCACTTAGCAAGTTCCAGGAGCTCACACAGGCAATGCCAATAGACTCTTTCCTTAATTGCTTTTCCCTGACTCATTAGCACTGCTCCAGGGATGCTTCCTCTTATGGGATCTGTGGGCCACAGGATGAAAAGACACTGAATTTTCAAGAGAAAAAGAAGAGCCAAAGGCAGTAGCTATTAGCAGCTGATTCCAGCCAAGTGTTTTTTTTTTAATTTATCTTGTCCTCACTGTGGCTCAGCAGCTGCTGCTGCTGCCAGTGCAGAAGTCAGGACAATGCCAGCAGGTATTTGTTATCCATGCTGTTCCTTCCTCTGAGCCCACCTGAGGTTAGCAGGAGAGGTCAGAGGCAGCATTTTGGCCACCAAGGCTTGTTAATACAGACAGGGACAACCAGCTGTCTGTATGGATGTTACTTATTACCATTAAGTGTTCGTAAAGCTCATGCCTGGTAAACAAAAGCTTCCTGTACTGACACTTGTTGATACTTGACATCTCTTCCGAAGGGCCTGTTTCAGCATCCTGTTGAATTAACAAACTTTTCAGTTAGGTCTTGAAAAAGTGGTTTCCACTGCAATTGAACAAGAAAAATCTCTAAAAACTTAGCCAGACACCTGAATTGTAACATTTTAAAAGCAGACCCAATGGCTGGTAAATTACTATTGAATTCCTATGGGATTCTCTTCCACCCTCTTAGAAATATCAGCACCATTCACATTGATATGATGATTATGAAAAAAAAACAAATAATCAGAAGTAAATATCAGTATCCTTCGGGCATTAATACTTATGGTCCAAATTTTCCTTTCCAGTTTAGGCACTCAAAATATTGCCGACTATTTATCCTCACAATATCCTTCCAAAGACCTGAAGCAATGAGAAACTCAAGGTGAGAAGATGGAGCAATGAAGCCCATGGCCAAACAAGAAAAGAAAAATGTCATGCAAGCACTAGGATTGTATTCCCATGTTTTTATCTTTGCTCTGTACTGCTGGAATTTTACAACCTGCAGAGACAACTGAATAATCAAGAAGCTAGTCACTAAGTTCTTCAAATAAAATGGGTGCTTTCACCTCACCACTGGTCTTTGCTGAGGCTGGGGGAGGAGGACTGAAAGGGTTTCTTTGGAGCATACTTAGAATTGTTTCTCTTTTCTCTGGCCAATTCACAGAAAATGTTGGGCTGTTAAAAGCAATAAGCCAAAATCAGTCTTTTTTTCAAGCAACTAAAGAAAGTTCTGCACAACAGAAGGCTACATGGGGCCCCACAGACCAACTGGGCAGATGCAAGGATTATTAGCAGGCAACCTGTTACCCCATGGCACTTCCAGGGAGCAGAACTAGGACATCACTGGCTCTATTTATCATATGCTGTAGGACCTTAACCCAGTCAGGCCCAAGAGGGAGGCTGCCATCAGAAGGACTAAACTGATAATGTTTCCTGAGCAGAGGATGGCCTCTAACATATCCCTTGATATATTACTAACAGCATATTCAGACCCTGTTCAGGAGAGTATGGACAACTTCACAATGGTGGACAGGTAGCTTATAAGACATTTGAGAGTGCTTGCAAGGAGCAAAGGGCACACGATTTGTTCCACACTGGAACAGGTTGCCCAGAGAAGTTGTGGATGCCCCATCCCTGGAAATGTTCAAGACCAGGTTGATGGGGCTTTGAGCAATTTGATCTAGTAGGAGGTGTCTCTGCCCATGATAGGGGGCTTGGAACTCCACGATTTTAAGGGCCCTTCCAATCCGAACCATTCTATGATTCTATGAAAATTTGTGTCTGCTTATGGAACAGAAAATAACAGAAGAGTACAGTGCATGTAGTGACACTTCCTTGTTGCGCACACCTACATTAAAGACAAGTTCTCTCTTTCAGTTGCCACTGTGCCAGCAATGACGCATCACAAACATCATGCAAACAGTGAATGGTTTGCACGTCTTGTCTCACTACAGTCTTCTGCTCCGAGCTCCCTGGCACAAGGCCTGTTGTCCTGCAGCATGGACACACCCTGCTTAAAACAGTGGCACTGCCAACAGCTACAGCAATACAAATACAGTACTGAGTAATTGTTGTCAAAGTCATAGGGACACCACACAAGAGAAATCTTAGCCTAAAAGTAGTATGCTTGAAATTTTCTCCAGTTGGACTGTGTTTACAAACAATTTAAGATAACTCTAAAAATACTCCAGTAAATTATTCACTGTACATAATTATGAATAGCCCAATCATCTCTAACAAAATTACACTGTTTTGTTTTGAAAAGTTGCACTTCCCAGAAAATTATATATTGATTCTTTAGAATACTAATGAAAATTAATATAATCCTCCAGTACTTGCATCTGACATTTTCAGTCCCTTGTGATTTTTTCATCATATAAAAATATGTTTTTATTTAGTTCTGCTACTAAGTTTTATCTTTTTGTTTATTTTCTGTCCTAATCCCAGATATCAAGATTTAACCTTTCCTTTTATTAAAACCACACCATCATAGAGTCAGGCAGTGTTAGAACATTAAAAATAGGTGCCAAATGTTGCTGTTAGCTTTATGGACAACATCAGTCTCTGATGAACTCATTAAGCGGTACTCCAATCTGCTATGACATTTTGGTCTCTTTTTAGATCCAGACAAAAATTCTTCCTGGTTGTTCTTCTGTATATTCCTAATAGCAGTACTTTACTCGACTGTTCAGTTAAAGGATAATACAAAAAAAAAAAATGCAGAATGTTGCTGAAGTAAGCAAAACAGAGCATCCAAAAGCACAATGCGTAACACATGCAGTAGGTGTAATATTGTTTTCATCTTCAACCTGTACTTTTTCATAAAGAGAAATTGTTGCAGTGCCTCTCCACTTTCAGGAAGGTGTTCCATTCTCTTAAGCATGTTGACAATTGCCTTGTTCTTCTGAGCTAATGAGTGGAGGGAATCATACAACCAATATAAATCGACTTATGGATCCTTTCAACAGAGTTATAGTCTTTAATAAAAAAACATGAATACCCATTTCAGCACTCATGAAATAAACATCTGGGACAAAGCTCTGAAGCTAACAGTATTGGTTGCATTCCCTGGTAGCTCCTTAGACAACCTCATTAAAGCAGCAGCCAATTCAAGTGATGAACTATGCAGATTGACATCTGCCCTCAGATCTACCTCTCATATAACACTTTTCACTCTTCTTTTCCCTTTGTACCATATGAATAGAAAAGCTGTGTCTGCCTTTGAGTGGGAGATGAAGCAAATCAATCACTTGTCACTCAGCAGAAGCAAAGTAGTCACAACTGACTGAAGAGTTGTTGATTTCTCCCCACCCCTTTGCAAGGCAGCAGTTATTTGAAGTATGCAAGGTGAGAAGGCAGAGGGAGGACTTCTCTCAGGCAGTTGGTGTTTTACAGGCACCAGAGGCAATGAGACAATAGCAGAATAGGGACAATAACAGTTTAGGGGCTACTCATTAGAGCCCACAACTGGTCACTGCTAACCCCAGTATGAGGCAAAACTACCCTCTTGTAGTCTGTCTTGTCTTGAGACATCATCCTTCTGCAAGGGAGAGCATTTTTCTCTACATCAAAACTTCTATTGATACAAAAAGTTTAACATAAGGCATCATGGAGATCGATACGCATCATTGTCCTTTGCAACAGACAGCAAGGAACAGGTATTTCTATTAAGTCTTGGAATAACAATTAGATTAATTTAAACACTGAAAAGACTGACTGAATAAATAATGCACTGACAGACAAAAAATTCCCAACAAACCAGAACATTTGTAAAATATGCTGTATAACCATCTGCAGAAGCAGTCAAATCACTACACATGCTTTGTCAATTGGTGAGCAAGAAATATTGACAGATTTCCCAAATGTTATTCAGCTAATTATGGTAATGATACCAACATTGTATCACATAATTACTGAGGAGAAAACCCTGGGAACTCAATCCTGACTGCTGTCATAAGGGAGACTATCAGGCCTCATGCACTAGGTTCACCACCAGCGAGGAATATTTCAGACTACTTTGTTCTAGTTCCTGTCCTAGTTGGCAGGCTATGATCAGATGGATGTGGATTAGCTTGCCTTGTGACATCTGATTCACAGGACAACAAAAATTTATGATTGAGCCATACCTTGAAGTCCTGTGCTTTGTCCTGAATGAAAGCTAGAGTGTTGGATGCCCACAGGCCTCCCGAGGATGTCACCAGGGGATGGATCTTACTCTCCGGCATCAAAAATGATCTTCAGCATTCAGTTTTCTCTCTCTTCCCTAGAGTTCTTCTGAGCTTTGGATCAGAATGAGATTATGTCAGTTCCTGGCTGCATGCTGAATCAATAATTTCAGAAGGAGACATATTTTCTGTTCTATTTCGACCACCAGGATGGCTGAGCTACCACAGTAGCAACAACACAGAGACATCTGACAAGTCCTTTCAGGACTGCTTTCTAGACATGCTTGTCCTAGAAAACACTTAGCATAACTGGACATCAGGAAATGTCCATAAATCTAATGGACAAGTAAGTGGGAACAGTACTTCTCCCCCTGGCCCTCTTGGCTCTTCTTCAGTTTATTAAAGCCCAGTCCCACCTGACTTGCAAAGATTTTGAGTGAAATAAGCACAGTTTATAGGGAAAATCAGATTATAGGTGGCCACGTTCTCTCTGGTATAATAGAGAAGACAAGAATGTTGAGGTGTTGCTTCCGGTTAAGCAAATCTTATCATATATGGATTCTTATCACCAGAAAGGCAAGCTGCCTATGGAATACCTCCCAAAACTTTTAGATAAAACCTTTACAGACCACACCTACTAAGTTTAAAAGAAGAAAAAAATCTTTGAAAGCAAGAAAGAGAGAGGTTATCAGCAATTCTATCTCTGTTGAACCTGCAATGAAAGCTAATAATAACCCACATGATTTCAGGAGCCTTCAAGAGCATTTCTCCATTCCTTTCAGCTAAATTAAAATGAACCCATGTGCTCAGCTGTGCCTAAGCAAAAACAGTTACCATGGCAACAGGGGAGTTTTTCTAAATGTAGTACAGTATAATACAGTACAGAAATAATCAGCCAAAATGACTATGTATAAACTGAAGGCAGGTGGGCAAGTCATTTAAAAATACCAAGTAAACAGAAAAACCCCTCAGTAAAAATAATTCCTCAAGATTTATGCCATTACATTTTTTTTACATTGTGAATAAGAACATGGTACGGGGGAGACAGAGAAGGCAAAAGCAAATACTTGAAAAATCATCCATTTAGTGTTTGTAATACTAGCTACAAAGGAGCTAACTACAAGATAATATACTAATGCAGGTAGGCAAATTAATATATACTCTGGCATAACTCAATGGAATTACTCTTTATAGAGAGCGCTGTTTGAGACATGTAAGGATTATTATTAATCAAAGAAGGTATATTGATTCACAGAGAAAAGAAAACACAAACCAGACAGACTATATTTTACAGGCAAGACCATGTGCACAGCAGAGACTCAGCACTTTGGTTTACAGATGACCCTTTCCTTCTCCACAAGGGAGAATATCTGCACCCATAACAAAAGAATGACTGTTATTCACAGGAAGAAAACTTGGTTAACAAGACTGACTTACCCTTCCTTCCCTCCACTGTCACATTTTTCCTTTGTTTACATCTTAGATCAGATTTTTGTTTTTGTGAAGGATTTGGCACCACTTGCCTGAACAGGACTTAACAATTGATGCAAACAAGCATATTAAGAAGCAGGCCTCCTACTGCCTTGTTCAGCACTATGATATTACAGATGGATAAGAGTAAAATGTGTTAATATCTTGCCTTGGAAAAAGAAGCCAGAAAGCAGCCTTGCTCTGCCTGGGCTGGGGCGAACTGCAGAGGCTGGCAGGAGCTTCTCTATCTGTGACCACCAACAGAAAAAGGCAAGCTAGCAAGCTAGTAAGGGGAACAGCCACTTTCTTCCCCTGAGCCTCCTAATAGACCGACATACTTTCTCACAGGTAACAGTGTAATGGAGAGAAGCAGCTGATGAAAAGAAAGGTTGGGGAGGCCTTGAGAAGAACAAGATTTCCAACAGACCATCTGATTGTCATGAATGAGAGAACCTACCCCTTGACAACTTCCCTGAAGAACAACTGTCTGGTTTGTGTTCTTCCTCCTACTCATCTGAGTAGGAGGAGGAGACAAGGATTGTTCTTTTCTGTGTCAAGAGGTGTTGTTTGAGAGGGGTCTCAGCAAGCAGAGAAGGCTCACCACATCTAAGAGCCAGTACTGGGTCAGCATTGTGCTGTCCTTGCTTGGAAGAGCCCTCAATGAGAGTTGACTTCTGCCTTCTGGTTTATCCACCTGGTTTATCTGCCCAACTAAACCCTTCTCCTCCTTGCTGCATAACATGAAGTGTTACCTGTGTGAGCTGGCTCAACACCTGCTATGCTGCAGAAGAAAACTGGAAACCTCTAATCTGTAAGGCGATTCAAGGAATCTGTAAGTTTAGAATTCCAGAGGACCTTGCTCACTTGGTACTTGCTGTCATGATCTCAAGTACTATAGGCTCTTCTAGCAGAAGTCGTAGTGCATGTTCATTTGCTGGGTCACACCCTGCTGGTAATATAAAGCCCCTCATTTTGGAAATCCTTGCTTTAAGGCCATAGTCTAAGTAAGTTACTCTGAAAAAAACCTGCTTGACTGACTAACCAGAAAGCACACTGTAAGCAGTTAAAAGACAGTACAAAGACAAGGATATTGCATGAGAGCACACAATGTCTTTAAATTAGAGAGACACAATTAACTTTGAGTTATAATGTATTGTAACAGAATAATAAATATTGCCTAGTATTACATAACTGTTGTTATTAAAAATATATATTGTCTCTCAGCTATACTTCTGTTAAGTCCTCTTTGTAGATGAAGCAGAGAGAGGGTACAAATTGATGGGATTTTGCTAATTTAGAACTGGAACTGGTCAAGATTGTAGGAAAAACAGATAATCGCTGAAGGAAACTCTCCAGCCAAAGGTCTGGACCAATAACTGAAGCCAGGATTAGGCAAAATGGAGTAAGAAAACTTAGACAGAGGAACTTTCAGGGTCTCAACTTTCCTACCATACTACATAAATTTAGTGAGATTGGATTTTATAATCCAGGGATCAGAGAACGGTTTTAATGTCTTCAAAATATTTGGTCTAAAAGTCGGAGAAAAACCTGAATGCGAAGGGATAGTAGAACTAAGGCATCTCTGGTTCCAAGATGAACACCTTGAATAAAATTTTCCTTTTCATACCAAAAATGTGAGTTAAAGAAGATAGTGCCGAGTTGTTCCAAAGACATTAGAAATAGTAGAACCGTAGAGCTGTCAATTATTTTCAGTACAAACGATAAGGAAGAAGATGGTACTAGTACTGTTATTTATTTCCTGATAATTTTGGATGCAACATTGGATAATAATTGGCTGCCAACTGTTGACATATTATAGAATCATAGAATCATGGAATGGCTACAGCTGGAAGGGACCTTAAAGATCATCCAGTTCCAACCCCCCTGCCATGGGCAGGGACACCTCCCACTACACCAGGTTGCTCAAAGCTCCATCCAGCCTGGCCTTGAACACTTCCAGGGATGGGGCATCCACAACTTCTCTGGGCAACCTCTTCCAGTGCCTCACCACCCTCACAGGAAATAATTTCTTTCTGGTATCTAATCTAAATCTCCTCTCTTCCAATTTAAAACCGTTACCCCTTGTCCTGTCACTACACTTCCTGACAAAGAGTCCCTCTCCAGCTCTCCTGTAGGCTCCCTTCAGATACTGGAAGGCTGCTATATGGTCTCCCCGGAGCCTTCTCTTCTCCAGGCTGAATGACCCCAGCTCTCTCAGACTGTCTTCATAGGAGAGGTGCTCCAGCTCTCTGATGATCTTTGTGGCCCTTCGCTGGACACTTTGCAACAAGTCCATGTCCTTTCTATGTTGAGGACTCCAGAGCTGATCTTGTCTTTGAGCTCTGGAAAGGGTTAATGAACTGAGGACAGATGATTTTCAGTGTTAATTCCCTTTTCAGTGTAGAAGAGACATATTTTTCCTTTGTGGGTAGGAAATTCAAGCTTTTTGTTCTGTTTAAAAAAAAAATAAAGCAAAACCAAATCAAACCAAAAAACCCTAAAACAAACAAACAAACAAACCCATGAAACCAGAGGCAGGGATATTTACATGCAGGTTTTGAAGGGTGAATTACCAAAGAGATGCTAAAGGAAGTTTTCTTTCATAAATTAAATTGTGACATATGTGGAAACCACTTTTGTACTTAATGCAGTGGCACTCTGTATGAAAGGCTGCGTTTTGTACTTGAGGGTTGTGTTATAAGATCAGAGTCTTTATGCAAGTGGTAATTACAGTGATAGTATTTCCATTGGAGTTGAGACACACATTTTTTCTTACCATCTTTTGTAGCAACAATGCTACCAACAACACTAAGGGTGTTGATTGTTACCATTATTGATCACAGCTGTTTTCACTCTCTGTTGTTTCCTGTGCAGTTTGAAATATCCTACACGCTTCTGGTAATACAACATGTTCCCACTGGGAAATCCTTGCCTTAAAAAAATTTAGACCACAGTCCAACCAGTTGGTCTGAATGCCCTGAATCTACACATGTTAATCCCACACAAACAACATTTGCAGATCACGGCTAAAATTCTTTAAATTTACAGTTCAAAGCTGCAGTGTCCTGATGTGGTCTTGCTAGCTTTCAGAAATACCTTAAGATCTCATTTCTAACAAGAAATCTTACATTTTGGTCCTTCTGTAGTCTTTGTAACTCACTGCCTCACAAATGTGTGATTTAGTCAAATACTTAAAGAATTTGTCTTCCAGAGTTGCTCATCACTGGCTTATTTACAGTGGTGTATGAATTGCTCAAGGAGCAAAAATGCAGTGTATTCTAAAATACAAACTAGCTTAGGCTGGTCAGCAAATCAGGCAAAAAAGGCTGATTTAGTCCAAACAATAACATGAATTTCTATGGATGGTGATAACATCCTGTTCATTTTGCAAGGAGAACTGTCGGACCGCAAAGCAGAAGACCCCAGTAGCCTGTCTGGAAACGAGCCCAAGTGGCAAACAAAATTATGAGTATGACTTATTGCTACCACAATCCAGAGCTCAAATTCAGTATCTGGAAGAAGGGAGAGCAGAATGGAGAAAGGTTTCTCAGTCCCACCATCCTCTAGGATGCTGGAGTCTCTTCAACACCCCAGGGCCTCCACCCTCATGATCGTGACCAACCCAAGCCAGAAAGTAGGCTCCATATAATATCACTCCAACACCTGGAACTAACATGAATAATATTTCAAATATAGGACTTCTATTCCTCACTTTATTCCTTTCCCACTTTCTCTTGCTTCCCTCCTGTTCTTTAATAAGAGCCTTGCTACAGCAGCAGCACTGCATGCTCTGCAGCACCACTGTGAGCTGCTGACCAGAAAGACAAAAAGCAATTCTTTAAGCAGATTGATATTGAAAAGGGCTTGACAAATCTTTCAGTAGCTCAGTTTGCATGTTGTGCTAGTCTTTCTCCAGCAGCATTCCTGCTAGTGGGACTCCAAAAGGCAAGTCTTTGCTATTCTTGCCATCAAGGTTTAAGGTATTACCGATTGCTCATCCTGTGCCTTTACCAGAGGTTACTTCCCACACAGCAGGGATGGCTGAAGAAACATATATATGTATCTTAGCCTCCCTTCTTAGCTTAAACTGATGATAAAAGTGGGTCAGACCTGGAACACAGGACTGTGATTTGGGGAGGGGGTAAGATGCAAGTCCACATTTCCTTCTGCCTCAGACAGAAGAACAGGGGAGACAACCAAGGAGGTAAACACCTTTGATTGCCACAGCAAATGGTACAGCTAATCTGAGAAAGTTTGCTGGTAAAGGCACTTAGTGGGTGATTTTCTTGTTCTGTTTTCAAGGATGCAGTTCACCTCGTCAACTTTTTCTTTTTTACCCAAAAGCCTAGTTATTTTTATTTTAACACTGTATAAAAACCTGACAAATAGTTGATTTTCTTTTTCGTGTCAAAATTATTTACAGCTAAGGGAAAAGAAAATAAGGGCATTGTTAAATAGAACTTAAATAGTTGTTAAATAGAAAGATCTGCAGAAAATTTTCCATTGGAATGCAGATTTTTTTTCTCTTTATTTTTTCTTCTTTTTAATGGAAGATTGAAATATCTTTAATAGTGGCCATTTGCTGTGAAATTGCAGAAATTTATGTCTCAGCATTTAATTATACAAGCCTTACTGAAGCCTTTATATGCCATATTATAAGTTTCATACCTGTCCAACATTGAGAATGTTTAAAAACTTCACAAGTTTCACAGCAAATATCTATTAGCTTCACAGTTAGCAATATAGCTCTGATCATCCCATTCCCACAGAAAATGAAGGACAGTGACTTAAAAACAAGAATCCAAAGTAATCTAGAATGCAATAAATGAATGAGAGAGAGAGAGGCATTGGAGCTTGCAGCATAGCTTTTTTGCAGCCAAGAAAAGGGGTATTCTTGGAAAAGTATTTCCTTATTTCTTATTAGGAAGCAAATGGAAGTTTTCCATGAAAGGAAAGGGCTCTCTCTTCTCTTAAATATTTTGTTTCTTTGCAATTGCTATTCAAAAAGTATTTATTTGCTTAATTGAACATGTTTAAAGGCACACTCCTTCAGGAGCGTACAGTCTTATACAACTTGTTACCTCACTTATTTGAAAAAAAAAAAAAAAAGAAATCCATGATGTACTGCTTGTGTGGTTATTGGCCTACCAAGAGCAGTCAGACATCCCAGAGCATCATCCTCCTGGCCTGGCCTGCCTAAACTCTCGAAACTCTTTTCAATAGGATCTTGCCATTTTAGTACAATAACTAACTTTTAACTAGCCCGTAGAAACCGATAATTAGCACATCCTGCAACACAATATTCTAACAGGAACTCAAGGCAAGGGATGGTGGAAGGGTTTCTGTACAGATTACACAAGTCTGAAAATACAGGTAGAGATATCACTGTGCTGAATCTTCCTCCTATGAGTAATCTGGCTTGCTCATTCCAAAAGACTTCTCTATTACATTTAAGCAGTATTGATGGATGGAGAGCTGATGACTGCAGTGTTGATTGGCATTATTCTTGTATAAATTTCAATAGATTCGCTTGTTTGGTACTCTATATGTAAATTTACAATCTTGGCCCTAGATTGAAAAGTGAAAAATTTTCTGTAAAATTATGACAATAAAAATGCGGATCATGCCGTTAAAAATTAATGACAATCTGAACATTCCAGTAATTAGGAGTTGAACAAAAAATAGGATATTTGAACATAAAGTATCATGACTTTTCCTGAGGAAATATAATTAGAAATATTTTTTAATTGTCTTTGAGGCCTGAAAAATATGCCCTGAAAACTTTAATACCAAGAGCTAATTTACAATTGCAGATTAAAATGTAAAATGTAATGCCTCCTCCTGGCCAATTTTGCCTCCTTTTGAAAGGGTATTCAATCACCTTTCCACCTCCTGAGTTCATGAGACACACTTCATGAATTTAGGGATCTATGTTATAATTTTGGAGTGGCTTTGTTCAGCCAAAAGGAAGGAAATGGATGCATACAGTGACCACCCACATGGAACACAGCAAACATGAATTTGAACAAAATACCTCCAAGCCTTTGTCTATCATCTACTCATTTCTCAACAGGAGAGTGTTATGGGATGTGACAATGAGTGAGGCTCTACAAGGGATTTAACAGCAGTGCTTTCCAGCCCTTTCATATAATTTTAAATTTGTATGTTTGGCTTCTTCTGCTCTCCAAGATAACAGCCGCAAAAGAAATATTTACTTAAGGTAAAATGTTTATTTATTGAGGCACATAGTAGTTTCAGTATGCATAAGCTTTAAATAATGTGTATCCTCATTAGAAGTGTTCTGTAGAATTACAATGTCTCTATTCTTTTTTATTAAACTGTTTGACTTGATGCTTCTTGTACAGAAAAAATAGATAATGAACACAAATGAAATAATCTGCTGAAGTGATAATCACTTTATATTACTTCCTCTGACTTGTTTTTAGTTCTGTTGTCATTGCATATTGAACTCCACTTTGGTTGTGATTGTGGTCTTACATCAGTTTCATGTGTTTTTCAGACTCAGGGATATTCTACTGGAATAAGCAAGACTGTAATCAAGTTTTCCATCTTTTTGTGCAGTACAATTGTCATAAAGGATTTGTTTTCTTTGTAGCTCATAATTTTCTGTCTTGGTCAATATGCAGTATGACTGGTGCCTTTACACTCTGCTCTACTTGGTTGATCTCTGCTGATTATTTTACATTTTCACAACAAAAGCATAATTTTCTGTTAAAATGAGTAATAAAATTAGGCAAAATGAACAGAAGACTGAATTGTAACCTTTGGCAACATGGTTTTGGAAGTTACATGTAAAATCACTGCTGGACTTTTAAGACCCTTATAAGTGAAATAATAAATGTTAAAGCTACTTCTGCAATAAAAGATAAAAGATTTCAAATGTTGGTAGCAGAAAGGAATTTTAATAATCTACCGTCATACCAGGAAAATGATAAGAATCGTGGAGGCTAACCAGGTAAATCACACACAACAAACATATATGTTAAACTGATAAGAGAGACATTAGAGGAGTGTGTAGCATATGGAATTACATTTTTCTAGCTGCTATGGAAAACATGATATATTTTATACCTACAAACATTACTAACATAGAGCTGGATTGAGAGCTCTGATCTGTATGTAGGAGATTAATTCTTCTTGGCCTGCAACTGCACCATGATACATAATTTACTGGAGGGTTTTAAGAGATTTATTCAGATTAAAAAAAAGAAATAGCTACTTAATACCCAAAGTATTTGTAAAATGGGTATATGTCCCTATTTCTTCGTACTACTGTAGGGCAGTCAGATATTATGTTGAATTATGAAATAAATTGAAGACACCAATTCCAAATCATGCATCTTGACATTGTTCATCTAGATCTATGAATGCTATTGCCTTCCCAAATTTCATCTTTAGCAATCTCAATTTAGACTAAAATTTTGTTCTAATCTTACTGCATTTAAAATAGATCGAGGCATTTAAGGAAGAACAAAGCTGCACGTGAGAGAGCAGGATCCACAGGGCCACCTCTCCTGCACCTGGTCCTGAACACCTCCCTTGGCCCCAGGCCATGGAGGAGAGACGAACTGAGCCCGGAGCCATTCTGTCAAAGCCTGTCCTCTTGGCGTGAGAAATCCCTCTCCCAAAACAGACGACAGATGGGAAGTTCTGAAACATTTCCATCTCTAGAATTTCCCAGAGGAAAAACAAGCTGGGACTTTCCCACACTAGTGGCGTTGAGCTTTCTCAGAGCTTTCTCTTTTTCCCAGAAAATCCTCAAAAAATGGTCACAAAGTTGTCTTATTTCCCTAACGTATTGCATTGAACTTTTGTGCTGCTTTGTTTTTTCTGTCTTGCAGGCATTTTTCTGGAAGAGTGTGCTGAGGGCACCTGTTTCACTGTGGGGTTTTTTCCTGGATTTCAGAGATGGAGCTTTCAAATATCATCCTGTACTACAGTTAAGAGCTGATTCATTTGCTTTAGGCTATCATGATGTGTCCCCAGGAGCTGCCTGAAAAATGCACAAAATCTGGTCACGTCTTTGCTAGGAACTTACTCTTTGGCAGTTTGTTCTTTTACACTGTTGCTGTAGTTGGCTTTTCCCTTTAACACTCATTTAGTGAAAATGTTTTTAAAAACTCTTATCTTGTCATGATATGGCTACTTAAGTTTTAGATGATATTTCCAAGAGCTCCTGTTTATTCTTTCAGCTGCCCCTCTGGTTCCATGCTGTTTATAAGCAAAAGCACATTGTTTTTCCTTCTCTGTCCACCTTGGTGAGAGATGTAAACTCTCAGAGTATTCTCTCTGCTAAAACAGAGAGGCTTTAGAGTCACTTTCTTCCGTACCTTAAAACTAAAGTAAGCCAGTCCTTCTGAGCAGTTTTTAGCATGCAAGTGTTATTTACTGCAAACTAAGCTTCCAAAAACTGTTGAACTAATTGGCACACTGTGTCTCTCTGTACACTTATCCTGTTTCTCATTAGTTCTTGAAAATATTTTTAAACAAAATCTTTTGGGACTTTTTTGCTGTCAGTTATCTGAAAGTCAAGACTGTGCATTTATTTCTGCTGGCACTTTCTCCATTGTCCTACTCAAATATTACCCTGAATATCAGATAAATTTTATTTTGATAGGGGATTTGAGGTTTTTAGAAAATACTATTGGTCCAGGGAGGGGTTTAAATAAAACAATTAGAGAAATAGAGAGAAAGAGTTGCTAAACAGAGGAGTTTTTATTCCAGGTTTGTAAAGATCTTTTTCTTCCCTCCTTCTCCTAAGGGATGGCTCACAGATAAAAGAAGTGAATTAAATAGCAACCAGCTTGCAGACTTGCTTTTCATCCTCATGCAGATGGGCAAGTCTGCAAGTGTTCTGAAGCAAGCCTGCAGGGCTGTACGCCAGGGCTCCCATTTCTAGCTGGCTCCACTTGCACGCATCTTTGCATCCCTGACAGAAGTGCTGGGGTATTTCTGCAGCAAGTGTCTGTCTGCAGACACAGACTATAGGTTACTGATGGCTATAGGTTACTGATTTCAGCCCTGAAGACAAAGTGATGTTTTCTCTGTGACTTCTACTTTTAACAAATCCTTTGCACAGTATATTCTTCCGGATTTAAGGCCAGCAAGACACCCTTTTCACCTGTTTCACCTTTCTGCTAAATGCTGTGTGACCCCTGAGACGTCAGGGGGTAAAAAGGGTAAAAAGGGTAAAAAGGGTAAAAGGACACAAGCTGTCTTTTTAACACTTCAGAGAAGAAAGCCCAGCCATCAGAAAGGCTGGTCACGGGGAACAGTGCAAGCACCTTTTCCCAACACAAAGCCTGTCACCTTTGCATGGGAATGACACAGGGAAGCCCATGTAATAGCCCAGGCCAAAGGCTATCAGCTGCCAGGGGCCTGCCTTGTGCTGCTTCATTCCTGGTTTTAAAAATCTTTCCTTTTAGACTGCAATATTCATGAGCTATGCCCTGATTCTGCTCCCACTGAAATTCAGGACAGCTTTATAATTGATTTAACACAAGAAGAATGAGGTCTTGAAGCTTATCAATTGTAAATTCTGTTAGGGAGGCAAATAGTTTTATGGTGTAGGAATTATCCATCCAAATACACATTGGTTCCTCAGAACAGTTTTAATCCATTAAGCCATGTTTAGTTACAAAGTTAATACAATGAGGTTCACCTCACCTGAATTCTGAATTCAGCCTACCACTCTAATCATTAGCAGTGAGCGGAGGAAAACATGGAAGATAGAAGATTGACTTTGGCTGGATGCATTAACCTCCTTGAAAATGTAACATGAACTGTTTGGGGCTTATGTACATAACCTCCCTCTGTTCATTCTGTGCTATACTGCTTTCTCATTTTTCAAAGATTTGTCCAAATTGCCTTCACATGAGTAGCTAGAGGGAAAACTTGTAATGACTCTCATCTTTTAATAATCCTGTCCTTTAGAGCAAATCACAACAGTTACATCACTCTTCTGTGTCTTGCGTTAATGAAATGGAAAAACATGCTCAAGAATTATCCAGCAATAGAGGCTGTGGCATAGCTGCAGTCCACAAGTTAGACACCTCCATAGACTCCTAAATGTTTACCAACACAATATTACACCCTAGTCCTTGATCAAAATGTTATTCAGCAGGTACCTGGCTAGTAGTATTCAGATCTTCTCTTTTGTACAACGGAGAGCACTTATGATTAGGTTCCCCAGATGGGAAGTGGCCCCTGTGTTATTGTTATGCCCATTCATGATTCTGCATAGTCCTCCACATGTCTCTGCAAGTCCTCTGGCTGGTCCGGCTCTTCCACGTCAGATCCCTTTTTTTACAAAGTTTTAAGAACTGAATCCTGCAAGATTCACATAACTTGAAAGAAGCTGTCTAGTCTGAGTCTGTCTTAAGGTCCATGCGGTGCTGTGCATATGTAACAAGCACTGCCCAATGTGGTCAAGGCCAGCAGCTTCCAGTCTACACAACATGCTAGCTATTTCATTAGAGACCGATGGCTGAATTCAACAATCAGTGAGTAATATGCTACAGGTATGAGACCTGGCACAGAACTGATGCATCTATTTAGGAAAAGCAGTGCATTTCTTTTGCAGGCCAGTGCAGTGGGAACAAACACCCTTTTTTCTCCAAACAGGAAGAAGCTGCTGGTAGACACACTTCATATGGACTAATAAGTTCAGCCCCTTGTCAGCTCCCTCTGCCATCCTGCTGCTGGGAAGTGCTTTCAAGGTGGCCGAAGTTCAGTGGGGGTGAGGTGAGCCTGATGTAGATTTGTAAGGAGCAGAGACTCCTGGGTAGTCTCTGCCTATGCAGCCCTGGGCTGCACTCAGTGCTCTCCCCTCCTTCCAGGGCAGCAGAGGTGACCCCCAGACCCTCACTATATTTCAAATAGCACTAAGCATGCTTCACAGAGGTATTCCCTACAGAAGTACACATGTTCCTTCACTGAACTATTTAACGTGATAGGTCATTCGTCATATTTGAAATTTATAGAAGGACTGACTTCCATTGTCACTGCCTTCATGTAACTCAGTGTCAGCTCCACTGAAATCAGTGACGTTCCCTTTCTATAGAACCAAAATAATGAAAGTTAACATCAGTTTCCTCAAGTCTCCCTGCAGCAAAAAAATCCAGTCCTAATAAAAAAAGAAGCTATAGTTTATCCTTTGGGAAGATAGATTGAACCTTTTTAAATTTATTATGTGAATTTTCCAAGCAAGAATTTTACAAGTGTTTCAGGATTAAAGGTTTCCTATAAATACAAAAATTGTTACATTCTCTAAGGGAACAACCTGGGTCTAAGTTAGGGGACGTGTCCCAGGATTCTGATTTGGTTTACTGCATGTCTATGCTACAGTGCCGCTAGAAGTTCCTCCATTAATAAATAGTTCAGGGAGGGGGAGACGGGAGGAGAGAGGGGTAGGAAATAAATTGTGGTTTCTAGCTTCTGCCAAGCAATTAAGTTCCATCTGGAAAAGACATTTGATATATTTTGATGTTAACATGCTACATTACATATATCGCATCTATGACTCCTCAAATCATATGCAACTTCTGTGTTCAGGTTTTCCTTTGCAACCTGAGTGTTTCTATGGCAAACAGCCAAAAATCCGGAGCAATTTGGTAAGAGTGCAGAAGGTGAAGTTTTTAATCACTCTTTTACTTGTACTGTTGATCTCACTGAAAATCTAAAATAAAACTTCACTCTCTACAGAATAAAAAAATTCACTCTCTATTATAGTTTAATTAACATGAACACTAGAGTATCCAAACAGTTAAACTAGATTGATCTCTTCATCACCTTACCACAGTCAGGCCCTAAGGGAAGAGAGGACCTCTCAGTACAATATTTCAGACATACTGACTCCAGAGGACCGATATTTTTAATTTGCATTCTAGTATCTGCAGAAGAGGGCTCTCAAGACTGTGCTAAATAAATACATAAACACAGACACTAACAGTAGAAGATGATCCCATCTCAAGCACCTTGTGAACTGTGTATCTTAGGCTGAGTGTTGGAGGAAAGAGATACACCAGATAAGCAAGGAAAACAGAACAGCAGCTCACCAGTATTACTGGTTGCCAGCGATCTGGCATCACAGAATGCCAGTTTTTTTCTGGCATTCATTCTTTTTGGTCCCCCAAGCAGGCCTCTGAGCATATACAAGTGTGTGACCACAGAGCTGACTGACTTTTTAGCACTTCTTGCCTGGCTGTTGTTTGAGTGGAAAAAGGGGAAGGGAGGGCTGCTGCCTCCTTTCTCAACTCTTCATTGGAAATTGCCTGGAGGGCTCGTCTGAACAGCTGGTAGCCCACCACGACATAAAGATAATCTATTTGCAAATAGAGGAGAGGAAGAGGCATATTAGAAGTGAGGTGAAAAAAGTATCCAGCAAAGTGTTTGGAAGAAATACTGAGGAGGAAATAAGTGAAAACTAGAAAATACAAGGTCATTATAGACGTCATCTGAAAGAGAGATCTGCTAATGAAAAGTACAGATTATATAATATTAGAAGCTGTTATCAATGCAGGAAGATTGAAATATCATGCAGAAATTACTGCATGACCTTAAGGTCAGGGGTAATAGAGACTGATTAAATGAATTCATACAAGGTACAATATAATGTAAATGTAAGAAATGTCTAGAACTTCTCCTGTAAGCTCACAGAAGATCATTTGGAAATGACAAAGGCGAGTTAGATGATGCCAGACTCTCTATTATACCATCAGTGTAACACAGCCACAAAGAGAGCAAAAGCTCTCCTAGGATACAAGAGAAAATATATTTCCTGGGAGAATTATTAGTGCCATTGTAGCAGACATTGGTTGCAGTTCTTCTTGAATTCTGCCTAAAGTATTGTCACAAACACGAAGATTAACTCAAGCTACAAAAGGTACCATGAAAGGTCACTGGTATGAAGATAGAACTACATGAGGCTGGACCACTTGATCTGCTAGACTGAGGGCTGAGAGGAAAAAAAGGTAACTGATGCCTATAAGTACACTGGATGGATAAACAGAAATGAAAGAGAAGACCTATCTGAGAGGGAAGATAAAGCTGGCACTAAGAAACAGGCAAAACTGTAATGGACAAGTGCATTTTCACCACAGATGGGAAGCTGCAAAACCGTGCTGAGTGCCGTGTGTAAGGAAGCTGCTTGGTAGCAGCAGAAAAACTATAACCTTGTAGCAGCAGAAAAACTATAACCTGAGATGTGAGAGGGAGCCAGCTGGGACAGTGTAAGGAAGATGATTGACTGACTTCCATTGAAGAGATGTAGTAAATTCCTTTTAAAGCAGGAGCATAGAAGAGTATCATAGTAAAATTAAGTAAGGACCTCTGAAGGTCACCTAGGCCAGTCACTACTCAACATTACCATAAACACTAGATCATTGCTAGATCATCACATTTAGTCATTGCTGACTAAGCAAATTCCCTTGCTGAGGTATTTCAGCATTCCTCAGGAAAACAAAAAAAAGCTTGGTTCTGAGGAAATGAATTAATAATTTTGCCTTTAACAGCATCATTTGAAATAGTGGAATAATTCTTCAGTACCAGAGTAAAACCTGGATGAGAAACAAATTTCCAGTCATTATCTGGACCTTGTCCTTACTAATAAGGAGGGGATGGTGGGGAATGTCAAGTTCAAGCGTAGCCTTGGTTGCAGCGACCATGAAATGGTGGCGTTCAAGATTCACAGGACGGCGAGGAGGGTGTGCAGCAAGCTTGCTACCCTGGACTTCAGAAGAGCAAACTCTGGTCTCCTGAAAGATCTGATTGGGAGGATAGCATGGGAAAAAGAACTGGAGGGGAGAGGGGCCCAAGAATGCTGGTTGGTATTCAAGGATTGCCTCCTCCAAGCTCAGGAGAGGTGCTCATGATGCAAGATCAGGAGAAGTGAATCACAAGAAAGAAGAAGTCAGGCAAAATAGCCAGCAGGCCTGCGTGGATGAATAAGGAACTGCTGGACAAGCTTGGGACCAAAAAGGAGGCCTATAGCGAGTGGAAGCAGGGACGAGTAGAATGGGCAGAATACAGAGAAACGGTCCAAGTGGTCAGGGATGAGATCAGGCAAGCGAAATCCCAGGCAGAACTAAATCTAGCCAAGAACATCAAAGACAATAAGAAAAAATTCTACAGATATGTCAGGGACAAAGGCAAGACTAGGGAAGTTGTGGGCCCTCTCCATAAGGAAATGGGAGACCTGGCCACCCAGGATATGGATAAGGCTGAGCTACTTTGCCTCAGTCTTCACTGGCTCAAACCACACCACTCAATCACAGAAGGCAAAAACAGGGGCTCTGCAAATGAAGGGCTGCCCACAGTACGAGAAGATTAGGTTCCAGACCTCTTAAGGAACCTGAAGGGGCATAAGTCCATGGGACCTGATGAAATCCATCCACGGGTCCTGAGGAAGCTGGCAGATGAAGTTGCTAAGCCACGTTCCATCATAGGGAAAAAAGAACACCCAGGGACCTATAGGCCAGTCAGTCTCACTTCTGTGCCTGGCAAGATTATGGAGCAGATCGTCCTGGAATCTCTGCTAAGGCACATGGAAAATAAGGAGGTGATTGGAGACAGCCAAGATGGCTTCACCAAGGGCAAATCGTGCCTGACAAATTTGGTGGCCTTTTATGATACTGCCACACACTTGGTGGACACAAGGGCAGAGCAACAGATGTCATCTCCCTGGACTTGTGCAAAGTGTTCGACACTGTCCCGCACGACATCCTGGTCTCAAAACTGGAAACTAGTGGGTTCGATGGATGGACCACTGGGCGGATAAGGAGCTGGCTGGATGGCCACACTCAAAGGGTTGTGGTCAATGGCTCAATGTCCAATTGGCGGCCAGTGACGAGTGGTGTTCCTCAGGGGTCTGTACTGGGACCAGTGCTGTTCAACATCTTTGTTGGAGACACGGACAGAGTGACAGAGTGCACCCTCAGCAAGTTTGCCGATGACATCAAACTCAATGGTGCGGTCGACGTGCTGGAGGGAAGAGATGCCATCCACAGGGACCTGGAAAGGCTTGAGAGGTGGGCTCATGCAAATTGCATGAGGTTCAACCAAGCTAAGTGCAGGGTCTATAAGTCCATGGGACCTGATGAAATCCATCCACGGGTCCTGAGGAAGCTGGCAGATGAAGTTGCTAAGCCACGTTCCATCATAGGGAAAAAAGAACACCCAGGGACCTATAGGCCAGTCAGTCTCACTTCTGTGCCTGGCAAGATTATGGAGCAGATCGTCCTGGAATCTCTGCTAAGGCACATGGAAAATAAGGAGGTGATTGGAGACAGCCAACATGGCTTCACCAAGGGCAAATCGTGCCTGACAAATTTGGTGGCCTTTTATGATACTGCCACACACTTGGTGGACACAAGGGCAGAGCAACAGATGTCATCTCCCTGGACTTGTGCAAAGTGTTTGACACTGTCCCGCACGACATCCTGGTCTCAAAACTGGAAACTAGTGGGTTCGATGGATGGACCACTGGGCGGATAAGGAGCTGGCTGGATGGCCACACTCAAAGGGTTGTGGTCAATGGCTCAATGTCCAATTGGCGGCCAGTGACGAGTGGTGTTCCTCAGGGGTCTGTACTGGGACCAGTGCTGTTCAACATCTTTGTTGGAGACACGGACAGAGTGACAGAGTGCACCCTCAGCAAGTTTGCCGATGACATCAAACTCAATGGTGCGGTCGACGTGCTGGAGGGAAGAGATGCCATCCACAGGGACCTGGAAAGGCTTGAGAGGTGGGCTCATGCAAATTGCATGAGGTTCAACCAAGCTAAGTGCAGGGTCTTGCACCTGGGAAGTGGCAACCCCAGGCACAGATACAGGTTGGGTGGAGAATGGCTAGAAAGCAGTCCTAAGGAGAAGGACTTGGGGGTGTTGGTGGATGAGAAGCTTAACATGAGCCGGCAATGTGCACTGGCAGCCCAGAAAACCAACCACATCCTGGGCTGCATCAAGAGAAGCGTGGCCAGCAGGTCACATGAGGTGATTCTGCCCCTCTACTCTGCACTTGTGAGACCCCACCTGGAGTACTATCTCCAGCTTTGGAGTCCTCAACACAGGAAGGACATGGATCTGTTAGAATGAGTCCAGCGGAGGGCCATGAAGATGATCAGGGGGATGGAGCACCTCCCCTGTGAGGACAGGCTGAGGGAGCTGGGATTGTTCAGCCTGGAGAAGAGAAGGCTCTGGGGAGACCTTATAGCAGCCTTCCAATATCTGAAGGGAGCCTACAGGAGAGCTGGAGAGGGACTCTTTGTCAGGAAGTGTAGTGAAAGGACAAGGGGTAACAGTTTTAAATTGGAAGAGGGGAGATTTAGATTAGATACCAGAAAGAAATTCTTTCCTGTGAGGGTGGTGAGGCACTGGAAGAGGTTGCCTAGAGAAGTTGTGGATGTCCCATCCCTGGAAGTGCCCAAGGCCAGGCTGGATGGGGCTTTGAGCAAATGGGCCTAGTGGGAGGTGTCCCTGCCCATGGCAAGGGGGTTGGAACTAGATGATCTTTAAGGTCCCTTCCAACACAAACCATTCTATGATTCTATGATCTTCCTTTGCCATAGCATGTCAATTTATCAGCTTTGTTACTCTGTAGGCACCAGTTCTAGTCTCAGGGTTTTACAGGATTGAAGACCAGATGTTCCTACATAGCTGGCTTGCAATCTATGCCTAGACACAGGCCTTACCTTTCCAAGAGTTAAGAGAGACAATTTAACAATGTTTTTACCCTGATTCAGCACCCCGGTCCCCCCTAAAAAAAAAAAAAAAAAAAAAGGCGGCTTTATAAAAGAAGCTTTTATAAATCCTTCAAACGATATCAAAATAAAAGGGAAGGGGGGTAGATCTTGTTTGGATAAAATCAATAATGTACTATGGCAAAGGAATATTCTCCCCACAAAAGGAACAGAAAAAATTTATCAGATTTCTGAAGAATACTTGCCCCTTCCTGTCAACTTGTTCTGAGTTATCTTACAAGCAGAAGACTGGCTGGTGAAAAAAATGTCTGGCAAAAAAGAATTAGGGAATATGTGAAAGCTATAACACCTGATCAGAGGTGATTATTCTTGTTTTATGAATCCTTTGAAATCAAGCTCTGAGGATTTATAAATTGGATTTTCCCAGTTTGCTCCTCATTCCTGCAATGCAACTGTCAGTGAAGAGTTGAGCCAGGATAAAAAGATTAAGAGAACTAACATTTGCTCCAAATTTTCCAAACCTAGCTGCTTAAAATAAGTCTGTTACTACACACCTAAGCAGAAGTGCTCTTCAGTGGTACATCTACGAATATAGGTTTCCTGAGACTTGTTGAACTCATGTTCAGGAAGCTGGTGAATTGCAAACAAACTCAGAGCAGGTGGATTACTTATTTTATATTATATTTTATTTTATTTTATTTATTTTTTAACATTTTTGCCCATTATTTGTTACCAGGATAGATGGTTTACAAGGATGTTCAGAAACAGTTGCCCAAGTTGGTCTAACCACCTGCTGGTCTCATGCACCCACAAAGAATCATGTCTGTGCAGGGGGCTGCAGCCAAACCATTTGCCTTTGCCCAGCCAAGGTGGGGTTTCCCTTCAAAGCCAGTCCAGGAGCTAGTCCTCAGGCAATCTAGTCAGAGTGGGAAACTGGGGAACTCCACTCAGAAGGGGACACAGGAAGCCAAGAAGCACTGAGAAACAGCTGTGTAAATTTGGAAACCCAGAGCCGTGCTGCGTGGAGATGGAGGCTGTAATGGGAATGAAGGTTCCAGATCAAAGTCCAAATTGGGGTCTGCTACACAGCAAAATATTCTGACTCTAACCAAAAGGTTCTCAGAACTGAGATTTATTTCAACTCTTTACAACAGAACGTTGAAACTGTTGACAGCAATGAAATTTTCCAGGCTGGAGGTTGACAGAAAAAAAAAAAAACATGGCTAGAAACTGAATTTTCTGTCACAAAAGCATGTGGACAGAGAAAGTTCCAAACAATCAATGTATTTCTTGAAGGCAATTAATGTGTTCTCAAACTTCCTTGACGTATGGAAATACTGAACACTCAAACACTGTCATGTGAGGGTGCCAAGAAACTGCAGGGACTGTCATTTTAGCCTGAAATTAGGTAAAACACAAGTTGAAGAAATCAGTTTTATTCCTATAGGTCTTTGTATAATTTCCATCTAGAGTCCTCCCTCACTCTGTTTTGGTTTTCCAAATTTCAAGAGACAATTCCCATGCAGTCTACTACCCGCTGTGGTGCAATCTCTTAATTTGCATGAATAAATCCTGACACAGTCTGGAGCCCACGACTGTCTTAAGCAGCAGACAAACTGACTCTGTTTATAAGAAGGTCTTTAGTTCAAACAGCTCAGCTGATTGTAATAGTGCCTGCTGATTGCAAATATCAGAGTACTGCCATGGGACAGAGGTAGAGGCTGGGTACTGTGGGGAGCACAGCTAATACACTAAGCCTTGCAGTACTCCAACATAGAAATGACAACAGAATGAAGTACTACTGCAGGAAGAAAAAAGTCACTACTGAAAGAAATTATTCCACTTTCTATGTTCCCCAGAGACAACAGATCTGGCCATCTACACGGTTCAAGTCTCAAGGACATTGGCAGATCTCCTGCAAACTACTGGTGTTGCATACAACTGGTTATTGGGGCGTTCAAATGGCTGGTTTACATTTCTAATTGGCTGTTTGAAGAGCCAAAACATAATTTGCCTATTCTATCAGAGTAGTTGTGTATGCAAACTCAGGACATATGCTACACTTGGAATGTATACAAAGCTTTGAAGCCACATGGCAAGGAGCAGCAAGGGCTGCTTCTCCCTAAGTGCAGGCAAACCAGGAGCCAAGGGCAATCACAGCATAGGACATACCTTCACCCATGGGGCACAGTCCCTCAGGCGCTGTGCACACCACGCAGAGCTAAGCGCTACTGACAGGGTCCATCAACAGTCCCAGACACAGTAGTCGGGTATTCAGTCAGGAGACCTGCCCATGGCAGGGGGGTTGGAACTTGATGATCTTTGAGGTCCCTTCCAACCCAAACCATTCTATGATTCTATGATTCTATGAGATGATGCCACAGACCGAACTGAAAGCAGGGCTGCAACATGAGTCCAAAGTCCATTCTGCCAACAGAGTCAAAGGCAGGACTAAAGACAAGCTACAGTATAAGCCTGGGGCCATCCAGAAAAGGTCCATCCATACCCACAAGCATGTCCAAGACCCATGCAGAAGACAGAGCTGGAGACAAGGTCATCCTCTTTAGTGTAGTTCAGGCACAAACTGGGTTCCCAGTCCTGAGTTGAAATTAGGCTCCCAGACTAAGGGGCATGGAGTTTGGGTGGAAGCACAGGTGACACTCCTCAGGACCATTAGCACATATTGGAGCTCTTGGATCAGAGCCACTGGTGCCTCCCTTATTATTTTGCTTATATGGAGCTCTAAAGGACCATTAGGTTTTGTCCTATAGAAATTATTTTAAGTAAATGGCATCAGAACACTGATATTGGGCTAAAATTACCCCAGGCTTCTCTAACCTTTGAAACTTACCCAGATATATTAAATGGCTTGATTTCTTATGACATCTATGCAGATTGCTGCAACCCTGCCAGATCTACTGCATTTGATTTCATCTCGATCACTTGGTCCCCTGTCAGGACACCTGCATCTCTCAGAACTTAAATGCCATGCAGTAGCCCCATCTAGGATCCTACAAGCCATCTCTAGTTGTCTTGCTTCACTGACGACCTACAAGGGGCTATGTCCCACACACGTGGCAAGAGCAGGACAGGGTCTAACGTGATGCTTCCGCTGGGGAGGCAAGGAGAGCAGCACACAGCAGAGCCTTGGGTCCAGAAAAGCCCTCGTAGGCAATACAGCCCCCACCCACAGCCACACACTGTCACTTCCCATCCAAATTGAAGAGCCAAGGGAATTTGTCAGGGCTTGAAGTTCAGCAACATGAGTGCTGGTTTTTGCACAGGTTTTCCATTCCATTTTCAGAGACTGCTCCAATTTCAATAAGATACTGAGACACTTCTAGCAGCGAAATTGTCTAACCTTCTCAGTCATGGGTGGCGTTAAGCTCTGGCAGACACTTGTGCATTGCCACAGTCTGTATTTTATCAGTTGCACTAACAAGCTATTTGCAGCTTCCTAGTTTCCTCCAACACATTGCACATCCCTTCAAATTAGAGCAGTGAGAGCCAGAATTGCTGACAG
Organism: Calidris pugnax; assembly: GCF_001431845.1. Classification (NCBI taxonomy): domain Eukaryota; kingdom Metazoa; phylum Chordata; class Aves; order Charadriiformes; family Scolopacidae; genus Calidris; species Calidris pugnax. The sequence goes on along the minus strand of NW_015094508.1, from coordinate 7,816,997 downwards.
GTTTGTTCACTGCTCTTACCAACAATTTGCAGAGTTTATGAGCCTGTCAGAAAGATATCATTGGAGATTTAAGGGATTCCTTTCTAAAGTAATTCTAAAGTGACAGTTAATGTGCAGACAGCGTTCCATCATACTCTGCCACCCAAAAAAGCTTCTTATGTACAGTAAAAGTATGCTGTATTTATAGAAAACAACAGTGTATTATGAAACAAGTTTGTGAATAAATATATATACATATTTCATACAATTCTACTAATATATATATTTATTTTGAGCTACAACCTTTCTTGTCATTCCCCTCCCATCATGAGTGGTATAGAAAAGGATCACCCACCAGACTGGCAAAGCATCACTGGCAAAGCATCATAGACACACACACATATATCCATATATATATGTATATCAGAGTAACGGGTATGTGGATCTAGCTTACACTGGCTATAGCAGGGAAAAAACAACATAAATCTCAGAAACTGGCTGTAGTTTGTTGCACTACATTCTTGTTATGCAGAAATGTGAGCGTGACATATGCATGATGGGCCAGAGGTTCTTTGGATAACAAGGTCCAACAGCAGGAAATACTAGTTTCAGCTAAGCAGTACAGTAGAAACAAAACTAACATTTAGTTGTACTTAAGTTTTAACGGTGACTTCCTCTAAGGTAGTATGTACCTAAGAGCCTCTTCTATTTAAAAGTTAAAAGTGAAAAATGAGCTTAATAATAGAGCAGGCGATACACTCAAGTTTTAGCAAATGGAAAATCACTAGTTAAAAAAGGACCCTTTTTTTCTGGCATTGTCCAAATACCGAAAAGTTCCACCTCAAAGTCAGTTTTCTATAACAAGAAAAGTGAGAAGAACTCGAAATACTTTTTGCTGTTGTCAACCTATTTTAGACAAGAATTCTGGCAGCTGCACAATATGTTTTAAATGAAGGGGTATGAGGCATTAAATAACAGTGTATCATTTTTTCATAAGCTGACACTGTTTGGTTGAAATAAATTCAACTGTAGATGTGTGACTGTCTTGATCTATTGTTCCACCACGGCAAAGGGCAGTCAGCCACCGAGAAGCAGCTGGATTAGAACAGGAATTAATTCCTTAATGCTGAACCAGATAAGAGTCTTAAACAGCAAGGTTCCTCGCATTCTTTGTATGAAAACACAGAGCTCACAATTCATTGTAAGAAGGATAAAAAAGATCAACTTCTTGGAATAGAACATATATTTGCAGGGCTAAATGATGCTCTCGGAAAGAAAGAGTATCAGAGCAAGGGAGGGGCTGCTCAGAAGAAGGCTGCAGGTCTGGGCTGAATGGATCTGAAGCCTGTCCTGAGGAGAGATTAGTTTTTTTCCATACCCCTGACCTTCTGTGATATATGTTTATTCACTTTCCTGCCTATTCACTTTCCTGCCATGCATTTAATCTTGCTTTGCTGTCCGTACAGGTAGTTTTGTTTAATTGGTATTGTGTTTTCTCCGCAATAGCTGTGGTGCTTTGAGGACGTAGTCTTAGTTTTATGCACATAATTCTCAACTCCACCACGTACTGCAGTTACCAAGTATGCTCAGCCTTTCTCTTTATCTCTCTTTCCACATTTTTCTTTCATCATATTCAAGAGTAGTGACATGGAAGCTATATCTTTTTTATCCCTTTATTTAGCTCTATATTTTGTCCAAACAAACTGATGAAGAGTGTGATATTATTTATTTTTTTGTCCTGGATTTTTTTGTGTGATAAAGCCTTGGGTGTTTTCAAATAAGGGTATTTCAGACTGGGTAGGTATACACATTTTCTGCTGAAGTTAGTGAAAACTTCAGAGGTGATGAGGTCACTCTGGGCAAGCCTGCAGCTCGATCTCCCATGGAGCTACTGATAGTAAAAAGGAGCATTTTAATTGCTTCTGATTTTCCTGCCCCTGCATGTATTCCTATCAGAATGATTCCTACTCAGAAGATAGCTTATCAGGTGTTAATTATTGGGAGAGCAGCCCAGGGACAACCAGGCAGACTTGAAGGGCTAAAAAGTCATATGCATATATAAATAATTGTGAACTACCACTGTATATTTTCTAATCTTGAACTTAATGTTCATGTTTGAACTACAGTATGTTTTTTAACATGCACATCGTAGCAAGTGTAACAATAGAAGCTTGCAAATTTTAAGAAAACAAATTTTTCATATCAAATTTTCACTGGAAGAGTATATAGTTGAACTGTAAATTTTCTCTCTAACAGATATCTCAAGTGAATAGTTCTATCTGTCTGATTTCTAAAATACAAAAGAGGAGGCAAGCATCCAGAGCCCTCTCTGCCTTCTCCCGCTCTCTCCCTCCATGCATACCAGAAATCTTCAGCTCTAGACAGACCATATGCTGTCTAGTGTCAGTAAATATTTATTCAGTTTTCTTTCAAGGTATCTAAATGCATTCTTAATCCTAAACCCCACACCTATCAATAGCAAGGTAATCTAGGTCCATCACTTCCAGCTTGCTTCCATCTTTGAATAAAACTTACATATGGTTGTACACTACTACGTGATACATATTTATATAGGGCAAACTGATTAAACATATGTATCATCCCTCCAGCTCTAATCAGATACCTCCTCTTCAAAATGCATGTCTTTATGACTCAGCCTCAATCTAAGTGAATACACACAACAGCAAGTTTCTAACAGTCTTTGTGCTCCTGCAGCTAATGGAAGCTCAAGTATTATCTGCTATGCATAAAGATGTGAATAAATCGCCACAGTTCAAATTCTTCTCCCCGAGTTTGTGTAATTACTTTCCTAATTAGTGACTATAAAGTATTGCTAAGGAAAAATGTATTACATGGTATTTATGGGCAACATAAGCACACATGGCGCTTTGCTGTAGATGGAAAATGGAAGGCAAATACAATAAGCCTCTCCCTTTGATTTAAGGATAAAGCTTGTATAATACAGCCTCCCTAATAACAAGGCAGAGCAGGAAAGTATAGTGTTTAATGATAATGGATTTTTCTTTATGGAAAAGATTAATTTTCACAAGTGTTTTTGATGGAACAGGGGGTATTTTACACGGCAGGAAGTCCCAAGCATGAGAAAGGCACGAGCAAAGCAATTAAGAGTTCACAAAAGGTTTACTGCAAAGCTATGTGAAGTAAAAAGAAGTAGTGATGTGGGTTTACCAGATATTGGAATGGGTTTAAAAAGAGCAAATAAAGGAGAGTGAAGAGGAATCAGGATACACGGTGCCATCCAACCATGTCTATGGGGAGAAACAGATTCTTTGGGGATCCTCAGTGGAATGACGACACAACAAGGTTGTTATAATCAAAATTTTATTTCAGCCTGGACCTTCTGCAAATCAGGTCATTGTGCAAGATCTGCCACAACCCAGCAGATCAGGTCAGCCACCAAGAAGAATAATATTAATGAAGTGATTTTCAGAAAAGGAGAGTAAACATTAAACTGCTGTATTACCTCCTAGGAATTGAAAAGTAGGAAGAGAGAGCTGGAGCTCAGCTGCAGTTCCAGCAGCATAGACAAATGCCCCCATAATTACTTCTTTTGGTAGTGCCAGTACACACTGTGTGTGCCCTGAGACCCTGATGCCACTTGCCTCTTCTGTCTTCAGCATCTTGTTTCTCACATTAAAGGAAGATCTGGTTAGCTCGGAAGAGGATTTTCAGAATTCTAGGACTGGATTTCATAGGAGGTCTCTGTGCAGTTTCCAACGTGGTTTGAGACAACATAAAATCTGTTCAGTCATGGTTCTCTTCCAAAGGACTCAAACCCTGTTCTGTTACAGCACGGGAATGAAGACACAGCCATGAAAGTTAAGGACTTGCAGTCACACTTTGGGATCAAGAGTCTGGAGACCACAGCAAGACTGCGGTGGAGGGAACTCAGCATCAGGGTGAACTTCCTTAGCAGCCTGTGTGGTTCTGCCTCTCCACCTTGCTCCCCCTTGGCTGCTGGCAGCCAGACGACAAGCCTTATTGGTGTTGTGCCTGGTAACCCCCCCAGGGCCACCCTCAGGCACTGAAAGCTTCAGCAAAGACCTTCCTGAAACTCCAGCAGGTCCCAGGCTGTAGCTCAAAGCCTAGCACTGCCTGGGACCAGGGAGAGCTGAAATTCCCCAACAGCCTTTCAGCTGGGATGGGAACAAAGGCCAGGAGCAAGACCAGTGCAAAGCTTGTTTTTGTACACCTTCAGCTGTGTTTACATGATACAAGAAGCTTATGCAGAGCTGGTTGACAAGAAGCTTATGCAGAGCCTTGACAGTGGGAGACATAGTTGTGAAGGGTCCTGCTGCCAATGGTGTTGGAGGACTTTGGGACAGCATTTGCGCAAGAGATTGGAAAAATAATCAAATAAACGGCACTGATTATTTGACAATCATCTGCTGCTGAATCCCTATTTAAAATGCTGGTCCACCTTTCAAATGCTTCCCTTGTGTGCTGCATCCCATTTTACTTAGTAAATGAGAAGTGTTTCAAGATACTACTCAAGTACCCTTTCTCAGCAAGCTAAATGCATTTTTCTAGTGATTGAGAAAGCCTGTTCCAGCCTCTGGCAGGAAATGACCAGGGCTGTCAGGTCAGACTGGGTAGAAGAGAACGAAAGTCTCCTCACATTCAATCAGCCCCCAATTACAGTTTATCAGCAAGAGAGCAGATCAGAAATTACTTTCTTTTCAATTGGAGCTCTCTGCATACAGCCATATGAGCCTTGGTGCTCTACATCTAATAAATAACCCGTGGTATTTAGTTCCCTCGGAACAGTTTATCTATCTGATCTGTCTGCTTTTTCTTATGATCACAGGTTTCTTTAAATGAGAAAAAATATCAAAATATCCATTCAATGAGAAATCTTTTGTTTGTTTCCTTAAAGTTTCAAGCAAAAAATGCAGCTTTATTCTCTCACCTTTATTCAAGGATTTACCTAGCTTATTTCCCTTGACAGATAAGTTTAGTCTGTGATGAATCCATCATATTTTGAAAGCTGAACCTATCCAGACTTGGCTAAATCTATGAAAATTGACACAGCAAATCTTTTCTCCTGAATACACTGTGAACTCAAATATTATGGTGTGTCTGTCTACTTTGCTGAATATTTCTCTAAGAATGTTTTGCTACTGTAACTAGATAAACTCATTTTCCCCTTCCTGAGATAGTTTTCAAGCCTACAAGGTAAGAATAGGTTATGTATTATAATAAATGTCCATATCTCTTTTGAAATTAACCTGGAAAAGCAGTGAAATCCCTACTATTCAGATGCAGAAAAGCTTTATTTTGTCTGTTAATCTCACATCAGCCAAAGCCTTCCTCAGTAATCAGAAAAAAAATATATTGGCTTCTGCAGGAAAGTGGCCAGTGCTAGTAAGTGTTTTACTCTTTGCCTTATGCTATGGTCATGCAGAGGTACACATAACTGACTGGAGCACACACCAAAGAGAATACAAATTATACAAGAAAGACTAATAGAATTTGATTTAGGGACTTCAATAATTAGTTTTTATTTTCTCTTGATGTACATCCCATAGCTCTGGATGAATGAAGTAGAGAACCAAAAAAAGAGCTAACTGATGCTGATGCTACAGGCATGCCTTGTATGGGTATATACATGCATGTGGCCTTTATTCAAATACGTGTATTCATAAAGAGGAAAATGCTTAGTATTTTATATAAATCTACCCCATACCCACATGTATAGAATACATTGAAATGTATACTTGTAGAATGTAATTTACTGTGGATTATTTTGTAAACCTACATAGTCTAAAATATAGTATCATTTTAAACTCTTCTTTCTGCACAATATGCAAGAATCCAAGGGGGGAAAAAAAAGCTTTCAAGAAATGAAATAGTTGAGTGACTTCAAAGCTTTCCTTCAGCATCTGTTCTTCTCTGTGTGCAAGAGAGAAACTGTTTCTAATAATTAATAATGACAACCTTCCCAAACTTGACCATTCTGTGATTCTGTGGCCACAACGGAAGGAATTTTTCTGGAAATAGAGGACATCTATCTAGAATATAAATTAAAAAGTCCCAGCTGAAACGTTCACTGATAGGTAGTCTTGTGAGCACAGCAGTCAAAGTACTTGGTGCCAAGGGCTCCCACTTCTCAAGCAGGGGACAGGATCTCAAGAAAGCTACTGGCACATACCTTTCGAAGGTCAGAGGTGCTCAGCATCTGATGGGCCAGGAGGAAGCTTTGGCATTCAGATCCTGCAGGAGTGATACCAGCATTCATTAGTTCTGAGACCAGGTCTTCCTCTGGCACGTACTGTCACCGCTCCACTGAAATTTATGGAGCCATGCCAAATTCCATCAGCCAAAGAATCTCTTTTGGGTTTTGATGTAGGGAACATGAGGAGCTAAAAAACTAAATACTAGTAAATCTCAGTTAAAAGATTGTGTCAAGTTTGTATTTTATACTTTTTTCTGAAAGAATTGTAGGTGCGATTGCACAAACGGACTGGTTTTTTTCTCTACTAACATTTAATCACTTTCCGGGTTCAGCATATGTTCACTACCATTAATCAGCACTTCTCCTACTCCGTATATCTGCATCCCCATCCTTCAGGCTTAAGAAGGAAACAAATGCTGTGCTTTCCTCAATGCAGGGATTTCCTATCCCTTCCCGTGGTCACAAAGGGTGGAGGAAACTCCTTCCACTACCATTTAAGGCCATTACGGATGTGGTTCAGATGAACTGTAGAAGGTGGAAGCCAGGGAGTGCTCTGGGTTTTCTTCTTAGCACAAAACCACTGCCAGTGCCTCCTTTAACTGACATGAGTCTTGACACCAGTCCCCATGCTGGATGGCAGAGAGCTGAGATCGCTGAAAGGATAGTCATTTCCTCCTTATTTTTTTTCCCCCCACTATTTTTTATTATTGTGGCAAAGAACAAACAGAATTTCACTCCTCCTGCAATACTCAGCAATACTAAAACTGAGTATTTTGAAGTTTCCGTGTAAAAGCTCATGCTAACTGCTGACATCAGTTGGTTTTCAGGAAAAAGAAGAAGAGGATTTTATTCCTCTGGACTATAGAGTGAATGCAGCTGGAGTTTTTCAAAGATGCCATTAGCAGGGATTGGACACCTCAGTTTTTAAATCAAATGTTGGCCTGAATGTCAGAGAAAGATGCAAAGCTCCATTATTCAAAGCTGTGCAGTTGTCCTTTGATCTATCACTGGTAATTTAATACAGGGCTTTGCTGGCTCTGGTCAATTATTTTCCATTGCTGTTTCTGTTCTAAACGGCTTCTTGCTTTTGAGTGTTTCATGCATTTTGGTATAGCTTTCTCTGAACTATGGGGCTGTAGAGAGCAAATTCAATGAGAGCAGAGAGCTGGTTTGCTAACATAATGTTTGCAGCTGCAGTTAAATAAAAGCTGCCGTAACAATGTGCTCTGTCTGCTCATAATGCAGCAGCAATACTTCATTGATCACTTTCAAAGAAAAGAGAAAACAAAAACATGACTAATTTCGAGCTGGATGCTTGTCACTTCTGACAGGGAAAAACGCATTCACCAAAATACAGAACAGACTTTAAAACGTTCCTTGGCCATGGTGCTGGGGAGGAACGCTTGCTGCTTACTGCATGGCAAGTCAAAAAAGAAGCTGCCTGACAGCACCAGTCCATGCCCTGTTTCACAGCACATTTACACATGGCAGAGAAGCCACACACATGACAAATGCTCATGGCAAGTATGTCCTTGACTTCTGGAAGGATAGATTGCATTATTCTGACCCTTCACAGTTTGGGAGAATTTTAACCAGAGAAGGTGCTAGTGAGGTCCCAAATAGGGCCAGGGTGAGACACACTTGTCCCAGGTCATGGACAGGTTGCACAATGGCATGGCAGGCTGGGGACAGGTACCTCGTGGGTATTGCTTTCTCCTCAAGGGAAAGTGACAGCATCAACGACTGCCCCAACCACCAGCTGTGCATCTGGGATACACCCTTCCTTCACATCCTTCCTCTTGCTTCTCTTACCTAAAAAAAAAATTAATATCTGAAGTGAGGGTGGAGAGAAGAGGCAGATGAATGCCAGCCTGGAAAGCAGTAGGGAATCACTGTTAGTTATTGTCCTGGTTTGAGGTAAAACAGAACTAATTTTCTGTTCAGTAATTTTACTTTTTGAGCTGGGCCTCTTCTAACTAACTAAACTCTGAAATTAACAGCATATTGCTCAGAAACTGTTCACTCTCACAGTGATAAGACCTGATTATACCAAGGGGTGGCATGCAGAGAGGCCCTTGCTTATACTTACTGCTATAACAACCAAGCTCAGGCAAATTTGTTATTTGCCCCGTTGGAGGCAAACCACGACAGTTAGCATAGCTGAAGTGCTGCCATATAAGCAGGCACTGGTTTAAAATCCAAAAAAAAAAAAAAAGCAGGTGAACCAGGGAGGCAAGTGTGGCTTCTGCTGGGTGAGTGCTGATTTAGAAAATGAACCTCACAGTTAGCGTTAGCAATGTTTTCATCAGCAGGTTCAGCCAGGGCTGGAAGAAGCCTAGAACAGCTTTGAGGCCTGGGGATATTCTGCTTTTGAGGAAGCTAAAAGCATAACTGCTTCCTGCTGTGTTAATTACAAGTAGTATTAAAAATAGCAGATACCAGCTATTTAAAAAAGCAAGGTTGCCTTTTGGAAGTGCACTCTGCAGTGATTGCTGTGGTGGGGAAGGAGTGTCTCCTGGGCGAGCACGTGTGGCTCACCATGGCCCCTTGGGCTCAGGGATGCATCCAGCAGGACTGGGGGGGCTCCAGCACATTCCCCCTGGCCATCTCCCAAGATGCAGTAAGTGATTTACTCTTTTCCAGGAGATGGTGGCTCTGTGTGTTAGCTCAGGACTGAGCAAGACGCAGCCCAGGCTGTAATAATATGTAAAACATAAAATGTAACCGAGCCCCTGTGGCAGCCACAGAGATGGGGCTGGAGGTGTGGCCCAAGAATCATGAATAAAAAAAAAGAAAAAAAGTCTTTCTGAATAAACAAGCAAAACCTAAGCAAGAATCAGACTTTGCAACTTGCAAGACAGAATAAAGCATAAACAGAAATACACAGACCTTGGGAAGGACAAAGGTCTGGCTGTTTGAGAAAACAGCACCTTAAGATGAACCCCTTTCAGCCTGCTGGGATGTGAAAGCCAGGTGCATGGAGCTCCTGCTTCTTCCACTTTTTGCCTTCTTACCCTTCCCTCACTCTCATGTGAAGAACGCCTTGTATAACTTTATTTCTTATGTGTATATCCACTTCTTTCTTGAAGTCCCCTGTGGAGCCAGTGCTTCACTCTCCTGCCTGCATGACTTCCCTGATTCCTTATTTATGTCGTGCTCCCGTTTGGGTTTGCAGTCTCTGAAGGCCTTGGGGTACTTTGGTTTGGGTATCCCACAAACAGTATTGATGGATATGACATTGCAACTAGAATAGCAGCATTTTCATTACTTCCTCACTTTGCTTTGAATATAGAAAGGAAAACTTTTTTTACAGATTTTAAATGTCATGTTCCAGACAAACCACTGAGTACTTCTGTAAGACATTCCAGTAACAGTGCATTGACAGCTTTAAAAAAGTTACTTCCTGTACTCTATTCATAATTTAAATTAAAAATATTGATTGCCTACTATGAGACCTAAACCACCTACTTCTTATTAAACCTAATTAAAAAACATTATCAAAGAAGACTTGAAGAATTCCATCTTATTGAACTGATGGAAATTTCCTGCCAACAGGCTATAGTCACGGCTTGTTAAAGTGCTAAATCTTGTGCTTTATGGGTCATCAATACCTAGATCTACAAGTTCAAAGCAAATATCTACTTGATTTTAGTAGATTTTCAATTTCAACAGCTGAGTCATTTAAAATTAAGAACTTATTAGGAACCAAGGGAAGAAAATACAGACTATTTACCCCTATGCTGCATGAATGAGGTGACAGGGAAGCATATTTTCCAATCTAAAATCCTGAAGGATGTGATAACTGAAATTGTTTTGTTCATTTATGTAATTTTCCTTATAGAATAAGTTGTTTGATTTTAAAAGCAAAATATTTTGATTACTTAAAAAATATCAAACTGTATGTAGATTATATGCAGTTATCATCTTTTAAAAGGATTCTTTTCATAAAAATTTTAACTTATTTCTAAATTAAATATTAAATAAATGATTGAACTACATATTTTAAAGATGAAAAATTTGTATACAAATTTTAGGGATTATACATGATTTTTAGTCAGGGATTAATTGAGTGATTTGAAATCAATTTAATTGAATTGAGTCACCTTGAAAGTCACACCGATTTGCTCTTAACTAGCTCATAACTGAGGGTAGACCTAGGAAAAATATAAACACATCAAAAGGGAATCAATTATCAGAACTTTCCAAATGTCCCTTCCTCTTCAACTCCTTTTCTTCCAGAAAAGCCTCACTTAGTGGAACCATTTGTGAGTGGGTCTGTTGATATTTTTCCTTTTGAATCTTTTCACCTAAAAAATTGTTATTATTTCTTCTTCATTTAACTTTAAGTCTTCCTTCATGGAAAACCCACCACATATTCAGAGGAGAGACACCAAAGTTCCACCTCAGCCCTGTATTTTCTAAAAGGTTCTTTATATTTTGTCAGCAAAAAAGATTTTGCCTATGCTAAATCTGCAACATACAGTAGATAGCTAAGTACCTGATTTTAAAAAGAGAAAATGAGGTTATGCATCAACATTCTGCTTCACTTTTTCAGTCTTGTCTCAAAAGCTTCTGTACTATGTCCTAAATCCTCTGGGAATGGATGGTTGTTAACCGTAAATTGTCCTTATATTTATAAGCTTTGTATTAAATTTAAATTGCCTCCTTTTTTTGTCATTATCGCTCTCTCCTTGAATTCAGTCTTTCAAAACAAAATCAGAATGACCCAAGCATCCATATTTATTACCTGATTCATTATCTGTCTTCTGCTGAGGTCTTTTCTAAATGTCTTCAATGGTATTAAAGAATCCATAGGTATTTAAGACAGATACGATTGGAGGTGTCATTTACGGTCATTTAATAATATGCATGTCCATCCTTTCATAGATAAACAAATGAAATCTGCTAGCCTAAATTAAGATTTTCTTGTATCTGTTCCCACTCCTGAAGGTACAGTTATGCTTTATTGCTGGCTTGCCAAAATCTAGCACAGAATGTGCTGCCGTAGCATTATAACTGTTTAACCAGAAAGACCTTTCAATTAATGTATAATTTTTACAGATTCACTAGAGAGGGGGAAAGCCAACCTCAGTTTCCTTAAAGAAAAAGAATTAGGAGTCTACTGGGTAGCCATATCCAAAATGCAGCTAAAATCTACTACGTTGTTCAGAATCTGTCTTTCTGTTAAAACCAGCAACTGACGAAGTCCAGGCTGCTGGTGAAAAGGAGCAGGCAAGCATATGAGACCATCTTGCTTGTCTTTGTTAGTCTGGCAGAATATTTTGGCTGTGCAAAGAATGCCCAGCTGGAGAGCAAACGCGTGCCTGCTCTTGGTGAGGGGCACATCAGACAGGACCTGTTAAATGCTTTGCAAAAGTTCTCTTGAACTTGGTCTGTGGGCCTGCAGCCAAACAGCAGTCTTGTTATGGATTTGAGCAACAGAAAAAGGAACAGCAAAGGGATAAGAGGATGAGGCTAATTCTTCCATAAAAAGAATTGAAGGAGACAGGCAGCAGTAGCTGTAAGTAAAAACATTTCAGACAGGACATTTTAAAATGAGGCATTTCTCTCTTTTAAATATCAGATGTGCAGTAAAGCTCTCTGTTTTGCTTCCATAAAGACTCAAGTGGAAAATTGGTTCAATTTCTGGGTCACAAAGTCTTGGAAAAAGTCCCTGCTTCCCCCATTGAACCCGTGCAAGGCTTGCTAATTTTTTTTTACTGTATGAGGTGTCTTAGAATGCAAATGCCAGCAGGACTAGATGAGAGGCATGGAGAGAAAAGGCCATTGATAGGGCTGCTTTGGTTCAAGCGTATTCATATCTGGCTCAGAGCAGTGACCTGACCATTTCTAACCACCTACAGGGAAGTCTAACCCATCTGGACAAAATCTGCTCACTTTCTTGTTTCTGTTTGAAAGACAAAACAATATAAAAATAACCCCTGTCAACCCAAGACAAGAGAAGCACCTACCTATAAATACGCTTTGCCATTTGCGATCCTGTTTTAATGCTCTCTCCTCACGTTGAGTTACAGCAACGCGTATCAACGCAAATGGGAAAAGCCAGGTAAAATCCCTGGCCCTGTCAGGCCACCTGCTTTGTGCAGAAAAAGCCCGTCCTCTGACCTGTGCAGCCACAGGAGGGATCGCTGGTTGCTGGGGGGCAGCCAGCAGGTGCCTTGGGGTCACACACAGCTGCACAGAGCTCTTCTAAAAAGGAAGGAGGCAAGAAGGATGGGGAACAAAAGATCAATTTTCTCAAGCAGTTCTTTTAACAATCACGAATCACCTTGGTCACCAATTTTATAGCAACGGCAGCCACTGTATGAGGCTAATGTGTTTGTTCAAGTCACTGCATGCCTGCAGCATGAGAATTATATGCTTTGCACTGGTTAATTTGTGTCACATTTTTTTTCCTGATGATAGCCTGCTCCGTTTGTATTATGCAAAGTGAGTAAGCTTCCACACTATACGTAACCTTCTTGTGACAAAATGGAAGTAGATTGGCATCGTTCAATGAGCCTCATTGTCTTCATATCAACAATGATCTCATATGACATCAGGGACTGTAACTATGCTGCTAGATGAGTCTCTACTGCTGTATTAGACACCACTGATTTTCCTATTTGTTCCATGTGTTCTTTCACAGAAGAGGAATTGCTTCATTTTGTTGGTTAATGCTTATGGCAGAAAGCAGTTGAATTTGTTCAGGAAAAACAAGTCAAAATACCTCTGCATTCTGTATTCAGAAATCTAAAGAGAGAGTGGAGGCTATTACTTTTTTTAATAATTAATTCTGATGGTCACACATTTCTGAAAGCCAAAGTAATATATTCACGCAAAGAACTGGGAAATGTTGTTCTCAGAAGGCATTAGCTATTTGAAGCATCATTTTGCAACCAGCAGAAACAAGGATCAGCATCTTTAAAACTTGCTGGAAAATGACCCTGTGTTCTCCAGTAGATTATGCCACAAACAACTATCATTAACCTAAACTTACTTATCTGTGCCAGGACACCTTGGAGAGTAAAAAATACTATACTTTTCAATGCAAAGCACCAATTTAACCCAGCCTAACAGAAGAGCCACACGAGAATTAAAAAAAAAAAAAAAAAAAAAAAAAAAAAAGAAAAAAACACCCAAGGATGAATGTCCCCTGTATTGTCCCTGTCTAGCAATTTATCAATCTGTGTGCAGTGAACCACAGGGGGACCATAAATTATGAAATGTTACAACTGCAGAACATCATGAAAACACACAAACCTCCTTGTGAATAGGAAAGGAATAAAATGAGGGAAGATGAAAAGTAATAAACATTGAAAGCGTGCCAGTTTATATTCAGTTGAAAAATGAACACTCTGGTCTGAGCATAGGAAAAATGGTATGTGGATTATTTTCAAAATAATTAGACCTTGTCAGGTGATTTTTTAAAACTCTTAAGTGGTCCTTTGATTGATAGAGGCTGTGGAGCACCAGTAGATACCACAGCCTTGATGTGAGCAGCCCAAACACAAAGGCAAAGGGCAACTCTGTCCAGGTGGGCTCACGCTTTTGCTTCATCCAGATCTTGCTGCGCCTGCAACAGAGGCTCACCGGTGGGGTGAGAGGCGCACATTAGAGGACAGACTGTTAAAGACAGAGCTGATGAATGTACTTGTTCTCTGTACTGATCTGCCCTCATTATGGCACAGTTCATTTTTGCTGACTGAAATGGCCATTAACAGGCTTCAGGAATACCTACAGAAAGGGATGGAGCGGTTGTGCACCTGAATATATTATGGGGGAAAAAAACCAACAACATTCACATAATCAAGAGTTAGAGAAGGTTTTGTCCCCTTATTTACTTTTATTTGTATATTGCTAATGAGATCTTGATAATAAGAATGTTCAGAGAAAATTTGTATGATTTTATACCAGTGGTAGAAGTTGTCCTTGCTCCTATTCTGGAAGCTCTTAAACTTTTTACAGTGCAACCCACAAGGCCTTGCAAACAGTAAAAGAGACTAAGAGAAATAGTTGTTTATTCATGTGCAAAGATCTATATTTGGTTAAGGGAAATCGTTAACAGATTGTTCAACATCACATGAATTAAGGTATCGGGTATTTATAGATAATATACCTATAAACAGTAGTTAAACATTACTAACTCCAATGTTTGTTCTTTTAGTTCTGCTCATACAGAAATATAACATTCATTTTAAGCATGCTTAATATAGCGAAAAGATGACATATACATCAGAAGTCACCTGAAACATAGAGCTAGCTAATTCTGCAAAAATGCTTCTTACAAATAGTCATCCTCTGAACTGTGGCTCTTACAGTCTTAATTAGCTGTTGTGAACATCTGTATCAGTGGAGCTCTTGTGGGACCATTTGGCAAAGGACAACTCCTCCCACAACAGTAGGCACTGCACCTGAGGAAAGAGCATATCCATCCACAGCCACCCGTCTTCTGCTGTCACCCTCCTGCTGCTGTGTAAACAGAGTCTCCTCTAATCTTGAAGCAGAGCCTATACTAAGTGGCACGGGCAATCAGCTGCACCCGCAGATGAGGAACAGGATATGGGCAACACCAGTGTTCACGAACACCCAAAACCAGAAGGCATTCACAGAATGCTGAGGAGAAGGTGCCCAATGTGATTTTCCAAAGCCAGTGGCAAAGCGACAGCACCAGGAAGAGGCAGGTGTCAAAATGGCACAGAGTATACTCATTAATAGCCTGTGGGCAGAAAAAAAACCTGAAAAATTCTCAATAATTCATTCACAAGAAGCAGTTCAACTTTGCTTCCCAGTAGTACACATATCTCCCCTTCCACTGCTGTATGACAGTGGATAGGGAAAGCAAGTACTGCAAGTGCTCGGTTTCCACACCATCCTGCTCTGGAAACCACCCTTCCATCCCATGCAGAGGAACTTCACTGCATGGTAAAGCAGCCTTACCAAGGGCTAACGCTGAGGGACATGGAGTTTTAAACTAATGTTAAACCTTTAAATTACACAGCCGCAAGACACTAGAGTAAATCCAAATACAGCAACGTGAAGCAGATAGTTGAACGTGGGTGTCTTGACTTTCCAGGCAAAAAAAATGATAAAATACAACCTAGTGAGGTCTACGTTCAGCTGCCATTGTAGGTGAAAAAATGTTCCCTTTGGTTGTTTCTTTTTCAGACACCTCCCTTAGATTCAGCTTCTGACTTGTGCAATTTACAGTTAGAGCAGTTTTGTACTAAAAATGTAAGACTTCAAAGCTGGGCAGTGTAGCACATTCATTAGGGACTGCGCCTGCTGGCGTACAGATAGCCGCGCAGTCCGGCCAACCTTATATTGAACCCATTTGATTTAATGTGGTCTGACTGCCTGTCTGCCAAGTCTTGCAGTCATAAGCCTTCATCCAAACTGTGATAAGTGGAAAAGACTTACTGGATCCAGTTCCAGTTATAAACCATTTATCTCTAAGGGATGTGTTCCAACCTGCAGGAGAACTATAGGCTGGATGTGTTCCAACCATGGAGAACTGAAGCGTGAGCATCTATAACAATTGCTATACACAGTAAGCTGAAATGCATACACACACATATATATATATTATTTTACAATGTTTCCTCTTCACCAACACAGTGACTGAGAGATGGCTTGGGTCTGTTGGTAGAAATAGCTGTGTAAAACAGAGGTTACCAGGATGAGGCTGACAAGTAAAGAGAGGAACCTAAACAGCCATAGGTTCCTCGTCCAGTACAGGCAGATAGCCCAGCTCTGGGTCTTTATTTGGCACGTAACTAAACTATGTGGCTCTCTCTTGCCTGAAGATTGGGCACTACATGTGACTAATTCCTTTCCGAAAATTTAGCAGCAGAATACGAACAGCCTTCCTTCTGGTGTTTTAAACCTTCTGCCACTGATGATGGCCACAAATATTAAGATGAAAGATTTTGCTCTGGGAAGAGGATTGGGTGCTTTTTTTCCAGCATGTCCGGCTACATCTTGCCCCTAAAACTTCTTACTGAAAATTCTTGTATGCAGATTTGTATATCTACAAGTGGACTGAGCCACAAGCACTTTGCCTCAGGCATCACTATTGAGACATTTTTCATACGTTCTGTGATTAACTTCCCAATTTTTGTTATACCTTTAACATATAAAACCAATAGTAGAAGGACACTGCCAAAACATTTTTAAAAAATTAATTCTATCTGATTTTTAAAAATGCCAGCATGAATTATGTGTCTGCTAACTGATGCTTACTTCATTTAATGCTGAGTACAATAGGGGAGTTCCCTACAACCTCTCATTCTGCCTTCTTCCAGACACTGACTATATCCCAGGCTTGTTTAACATTTGAATTTCATCCTGCTGCAATACATTTTTTATTAAACTTTTGAGGACAGGGAGTAAGGGCTGATATTCTACTGCATTCCTTCCTGCTGCTCTCATACACACTAGAGGAGGGGGAGGGAGGGGGGGAGAAAAACAACAACAAAACACAAAAAAAAAACCCAAAAAAAAACCAAACCAACAAACAAACCAAAAAACCACCAAACCACAAACAAAAAACCCAAAAAGAAGCCAGAGGAACTGTGATCCCTGTCAATTTTCCTGTTTTGATGGGGAAATAGGAGGAAAGGAAGAAAGCTCCATGGACTGCCCTGGCCATTACCGGTATCAAAGGATTAAATAAGACTTGCTTTCTGTGCCTTGTGATTCTGATCACAGAGGTATCTTCAAGCTTCATAAACAACAGCCTTTTTATCAGTCTTTTAGGCTTTCAAGTACGTTCAAGCCACAAAACTTTCTCTCCTGGAACTGCTGCAGGTGTCTCCCCCTCCTGACTGCCTTCTGATGAGCATCCAACCAGCCCCACGGCACAAACACCCTCCACCAACAGGGCTGCAAATTGCTTGTAGTGAAGTAATTTCTCGATTAGAACTAGCTGATTATATAATTTTTTTTTAGTAATGCAAAGAATTTTTCAATAAAATAGACTGAATTAAATGTATATTTTTGAATGACAAAATGTGATTTCAATATACAAAAAAAGTAGCTACTTTTAGATTTTTAATTCAAGTTTCCTCTGACATGATCCTGCTTTTGCTTTTTTACCTGCTTCCTCAGGAAAAGAAGGACGAAGGTGCAACATTTTTTTTTTCTCTCTTTCTCTCTTATTCAAAAGCATAAAATAGGTGTGCTTATATTGAGGTGATTATTATATGTAAGGTGATCCTTGTATCGATCTTTGCAAGTCTTCAATGACAGGGGAAATTTATCTGTCATACCTATGTCTTAACCTGAATGACTTCTTATGCTCTGGTTTTATTTAAAACTTACCTTGCAGGAGAATGGCAGCCAGCTGTGCAGTTACCATTGCCTGGAGGGCAAGAGCAGGGCACTCTGGGCCAGGATATGGCAACCACGAGTGTCATGATGAGCTGTGCTCCTCTGCGGCACTCTGGGAGGAATCCAATGTGTTTGGTTTCAGATGCAAACTGTTTAAATTAGAGTGATTTCTTTGGAGCTCTAATACAATGCAGACAAGGTTACGTCGTTTGGAGGGGCGGGCGTGTTTGTGCACACTTTCCTGAGGGATGATATCCAGAAGAAGATATAACCAGTCAAGTTTATAATAAGCAGCATGTGTTACGGATCCACACTACAATCTCCCTGACAGATTTTCATTACAGCAACAACCGTCCCTTGTTCATAAGCAGTGACACCAAAACCCAGTAGCCTTCCAGAATAATAATCATAATAACTGGCTTTAGAACTGTAGATTTACCAGGCTACTTTATGACACAAGACCAAAATGGTAAAACTCTACATGTACGTCTTACAAATCTAACAGAAAGAAAAAAAAATAAAATATTTATTTTGCATGTAAAGACTTCTACTGTAGATTATATGTGAATTATTTTGCTCTCTGTCATAATCTACTCTGTATTACATGATTTCACGTTACTTTTACTGCTACTAATCTTCTGCATACAATAAATCCTAAAATCCACCAAGGAAAGGGAAGGAAAAATTCAATTGCTTAATAAACAGGAAGCTTTCCACGCAAGGAGAGTGCTGACTATAATCGTCCTTACTTGTTGAAACACAGTGGTAAAAATTGACTGAATTATGAGCGAAATTACTTTTTTTTTTCTCCTTCTCTATCAAAATCTAAAGAAAGTTCTTCTAATGAAACGTAATTGTTTCTCCTTCCAAGGCGTATGTCACTATCTTTTGTTTTTTCTTTTTTCTTTTTTAGTAAAATAAAGCTGCTGAAAATTAAAATGTTTCCAAACTGGAGACATGAGTCTTGATTGGGACTTAAGTATTTGAGTGAAATAAAAAGAGGTCTATGTGACATGTCAGAAGGCTATTAAATTTCTCTGCTTGTTGCCATGCAGGTAGCTTTCTGATTACCCCATAGTTTACTGCTACTTTTCTCTCAGCAAGTTATCACCTTCGTCTTTAGCAACCTAGGCAACACTAGACTGATTTGAAAGTTGCAAGTAAATAAAAAACTTGTAAAAGCAAGACTTAACCCTTTTTAACTTACAAAAGACTTCCATTCCAAATGTAATTTTTCAATTTATCCTTCACATATTTTTCATAAATATTGAGACTTATTACAACTACATGTCCAGATATGTAAATCTCTTACTTAACAATGGGAGTGATGCAATTTTTGGTGCATCACAATGACAATGCTTACCAGTGGGCAAGTACTGGGGTATCCTGTGGGCAGCTGTGGGAGTGATGCAATTTTTGGTGCATCACAACGACAATGCTTACCAGTGGGCAAGAACTGTGCAAGAAATGGCGCTCTCAGAGCAGGACCCTTACGCAGCTGCCCACCCCTCAGGTGACATCCTTGCAAAGGCAGGGTTGAGGCCCTGCATGCTTCAGGGGTGAGCAGTGGGGAGGTACATCTACAAGTGCTCATCTCACAGAATCTTCTAGGTTGGAAGGGACCTTAAAGATCTCGCCTGCAAATAGCACAGCTGCCTCAGAAACCCTTGTGTCTGGGCAGTGATTTGATGGGGAGAAATCAGTTTAGCCAAAACACCACTACTACACAAAATACATGAGATACTTTATAATTCTATAGCACTGGCAAATTATTTCAATTCTGAATGCAGCTAGTGGCTTTTACATGGCTATTTCAAATCATTTCATTATGTGAATATTGACAATGTATCATAGGACATAACTGTGCCTATGTCATAAGTCACCAAACACAGCAGCTACTTTGTAGTGTTTGAAACATTTTTCTCCACTGAGTATCTCATAAAGGAGATGATTAAACCTAGGTAAGACAAGCCGTTACCTGTTTTCCATTTTAATAACTTAAATATTCTTTTTATATTGTTACAGTGACCTTTTATAACAGATCGCGTTCTGTTGTGATGCTGTGAAAATCTGTAGCATTCTCAAAAGCATTCCACACACATTTACTTAAATTCCACAGGGAAACATTGTTTTACGTGACTCTACTAAGAAGAGGCACAACCATGTAAAGAGGTTGGTGGAGAGACAGAGAGTGCATGTTATCCTGTTTCGCCTGCTGAAGCCAGACTAGGCTTTGTGCAAATCTGATTTTTTTAAAGTTTTGTGGAGCTGCAGAAGAAAATGAGTCTTCAAAGACAGATCTTACAGTAATTTCACTGTAGTAATTTTGAAAAACTGGAGAACTTTTACCCAGCAATTTTGAGCAATTGGATGACTTTGCCCACAGGAAAGGGGGAAATAAATTCTGAGGGCTATGGAAAATGGCATTCTCAGGCAACTAGCCCAAGGATTTTCACAATAGGTGTCTGTAATTGAAGTACAGTGGGGAAAATTGCCTCTTTGACCTGTACGGTGTTTTTATTAAATGTGTGTGCACTGAACTATGACAAAATAATGTAGCGCATCAGCTGGCTCAAGACATAATAAACTGAATTCATGCCTTCCACAATTCTACTGAAGACAGCATTTTTCTTCAAGGGACAGATTTGATCCAATGAGTTTCCTTCTTTTTGATTTTTTTTTTTTATTTTATTGCTCTATCTGGATTTTTTTTCTTTGCACATAAGACAGCTAAAGCAAGGTATTAGGCTCTGCAAGAAGAGCTTTGAACCTGGGAATTCCCAATTTTACCTCCAAGTCTATTGCCATCTAACCACAAAGACACATCATAGGAACAAAGACCAATGTGATATTAAAGAAAACAGCCGTGAATTCTAAATATAACTCCCATCAAAAAGGGTATTCTCTGCATCTGTTTTACAGTTAAATGAGCTTTATTGATTTGTTACAGATAGTTTCCCCTCGTAAAGGGGAAACAGGACTGTGTACAATAAAGGCAAAGAGTAAAGTGCACTGGATGCAATTCTCAACAGGCATTTCAACAAGACCAGACCCTCTTTGGCTCAGAGCTGGTCTGGCCTGAACTTGGCAATAATCTGCCCAGTGTGATGAGAGCAGGTGCCTCCATTTCAGGAGAAGAAATTTCTGAGACTGCTTTTCAGTGTGAAGCCTCCTCTCCAAAAGCAGGCTGAGCTGATTGTCTATTGTGAATGCTCTCATTTGCTGACTGCTCCTCTTCTTCAAGAGATGCGAGTGCCAAAAAACTCCTCCAGGGCAAACCCCAAAGACTATCACAGGCAGCTGTCCCCCAGGGCCTTTGCCTGCATCCATTTTCCATCTTATTCACCACCTATGGGAAGCTAGAGAAAGAGGCTGGAAGATGAGAAAAGCCAAAGGGCCACCAATTTGAATGCAACCCACAGACTAGCATTTTGTCAGTGGTAGGTGTAACTTTTCCAGAATCTCTGCCTGAGCAGAGGCATCTGGATGACAGGCAGCCAGCCAAACACAAGTCCAGGCAACACCTCTGAGTGTGATCCAAGTGTTGTACCTGATGATAGGGGTGTCTGTCTCCAAATCCAAGCCAGCCTCACTTCCCATGGCAGCATTCTTCCAAAGCCCATCTAGAAATTAATATCTAGTGAGTTCTTGGCTTCAAAGCCATAATGTTTACTTGTCAAATTTAATAGTTTCCCAAAAATTTCACAACTCACTTTGGTTCAAAAGACTTATGCTTGGACTATGGCAGTTCAAGCAAAGGGCCATTGTATCTATTTTATTTTGTCACTGGATAGTTTAAAATCTTAACCAGCCATTTATATATCAAATTGAAAAATTACATCTTTCTTCTGAGAGACTTGAAGAAAAGGCTACAGTGTAAGCCAACTCCCTCCTACCAAGCAGATTTCAATTTAAAGATGGGATTGCACACGACATTCTCTAGTGAGGATATGTGTGAAATTGTATAGCTGTCCTGGTTTCAGCTGGGATAGAGTTAATTTTCTTTCTAGTATCTGACATGTTTTGAATTTAATATGGGAAAAATGTTGAAGAATGTTGATAACATGTATTTTTTCAGTTGTTGCTATGTAATGTTTGTATTAGCCAAGGATTTTTTCAGCTTCCCATAGAAGCTGAGAGGGAGCATAGAAAGGACAAACTGACCAAGGTGGTATTCCATACCATAGACATCACACTCAGTGTACATATGGGGCTTGGCCAGCGGGCAGGGATCTGTGATCACTGATTGGGATGAGCTGGGCAACCGAACATTGGCTGGTGAGAAAGACCTGTGTTGTAGCACTTTATTACTTTATGTCATATATTCTTTTACCATTGTTATTATTGTTGTTGTTTTCTTCTTCTGTAACTGTTGTATTAAACTGTCTTTATCTCAGCCCATGGGGTTTTCTTCCTTTCCCCTCCTTTTCTCCCTCTTCTCCCTACCCCACTGGGGAGGGGGAGGGAGAGAGTGAGCAAGTGTCTGCATGGACCTAACTACTGACTGGGGTTGAACCACAATAGCGTATACTGTATGATCCTCCCTCTAGTCAGTACTGTACAAACTCCTTTAGGAGTGGGCTCCTACATCCACCCACTAAACCAACCGCAGTGGGAATGCCAAGAAGTAGGAAGGTACAAGTTAAAATAGACCACAGATAACACCTTTAGCTTACATCATTCTCACTGCTTCTGTATGCATGCTACGGTTCAGTAGAGTGGGTGTAAATAGCTCTGAAATGTGAAAGTCAGTTTGGAAGGATTATATTGACTCTGCCTAATAGCAAAAGAGCTTCAAGTGCTGTTTAGTACAAACAATAAAACAAGATGCTATTACAGTACGAACAGATACTGACCTCTGCTTGTGCTGGCCAGCATTTTCATTACAAGGCTCTTGTGCCTGTTTCATTTGTCTGTTTGTTTGTTTGTTTGCAAGAATATGTTTTGTTTCCTTTCTAAGACCCTCACTATTTTCAACAGGTCTGTGAAGTTTGTGAGAACCATCTGGATGGTCATGTGCCTTTCTCTCTCTTTTTTTTTCTGTAGTCCTATCAAATTTTGTTCAGGTTTAGTAATTTTTAAAATATTTTATAATCCATCTGTTTCCCATCCCTTGTCTACATTCTGCAGGAAAATGCTGACAGCCTGGAAAACTAACTTGGCAGAGACATCTGCAAGGCTGGGATTTGTGGCCTCACGTAAGTGTTTGTAAAGATTGTCTCCTGTCCTCCATGTGCCTGAACATTTGTCTTTTCTGTTAACTGAGACAGGTATGAAAACACCAACAAATCTTCTGTCACTCAGTGCCCAAGTCAAGAAGCCACACCGTTAAGTCAAATAATTTAAATTACATTCTTGTTATGGAAAGGATCATGCACCAAAAGTTTTTTCTTTCCACTCCAACAGAATGAATTTCATGCTGCTTAGTTGACCTTTTTTTGTGGTTGGAAGTCACACTGGCTACCCAGAAAGAACAGCAGCTCAGCTGTAGACAGCGAGATAAGGTGAGGCTCACAGCAGCATGTACCAAGCAGGGTGACCTGTGCTGAGATCCAGAAACAGAGAAGATACAGTATTTTTTGAAAGCATAAGAGGTGCTATCATTTTAGATTTTGCAGAGCCCTTATAGGATTGTTTGTATGGTACATGAAAGCCTACAGCATGTTTTTGTCAGAATGGGAACGTCAGGCAAAGGTAGGTAGTCTAAAACATTTTAAGGATAAAGTTTCTATTTAAATAAATGAAATTACATGGTCACAAAATCCATTTTGCAGTTTGATCCAATATAGATTATGCCAGCACATCTTTCCCTTTTTCCTACCCCTTTGTCTCCCCAGCTGTAAGTACAGTTGTGCAGTGTATGTGTGCTCGGGCTGTTCTGCCAGTACTTCTTGCTAGATGTGGATTCAGACCCAACAAGGCACAGAGCAGAGAAAATTTAAAGCTATGAAACTTTCTCTTAATTTTACAGCAGTCTGAAGAAGCATTTTTAAAGGAAGAAAAGGGTCTTTGTATCTATGTCTATCTCTAGTATTCACAATTGACTCCTGTTGTTAAAACTCAGGTTTCTGTAGCTTTGTTTAAAACATAAAACCTTTTGCTTTCTATTTGGATTTTTCTTTATCCACTGCTTGAGCATCCATAGGTCTTTTAAAACTGAAATGAAGCTCTCTAAACTGAGAAGAGGTTGCTCATTAGTGGAGTAAATTAAATACTGCAACCAACTACAAATATTGATTTAGTACAGAATTGATTTTTCCCTTAAAAACTGCTAAACCCTCTGTTTGGTTGGGGTGGGTGTTTTTTTTTAATCTTGGTGGAAATCAAATTGGGAATTTGAAAACTACAGCACAGAAACAAAAAGCCCTATCTTTTAAAGCACGAGGTTTCCTCCACATTACAGAATTTAATACAGGGGAGGAAAAAAAAAAAAAAAAAAAAAAAAAAAAAACAAAAAAAGAGGGAAAAAAAAAAAAAAGAAATTTCGGTTTTATTAAGGTGCGTTTTGGGGGAGGAGGGAGAGAACAGAATCGGAACAAAACTAGTGCGAGGCAGGCCTTGTAAACAATAATTAATCCTTGCGCGACCGATTGACCCAGAGAGGGGTCAGATTAAAAGGATGTGGTTGTCTCCGATTTGAAACGTACCGAGGACGTAAAATTACGGAAAGCAAAGTTGGGAAGGCTTTAATGTAACATGAATCTGGCTCTAGCTTGACAGTCGTGTTAATAAGATTTGTCCCGCTTTCTTTCGGTCGGGGATACCAGAAAAGTGAGGTTTCTGCGGGTTGTTTGGTGCCTTGGTTTGGGTTGTGTGGTTTGCTGCTTTTTTTTTTTTTTTTTTTTTTTTTTTTTTTTTTTTTTTTTTTTTTAAAAAAAAAAAAAAAAAAAAAAAAAAAAAAGACAACAGAGAGAGTGAGAAACATAAAACTGCTCAGAGAAATACTGTCCCCACTGAGGTCAGGAGGGTTTTTTTCCTGCGGCAGCTGGTGCAGCCCCGCGGAGCCGGGGAGCATCCCGGGCAGGGGATGCGGTGAGAGCCCCCCCCGCTCCTCTCGGGGCACCGCAGCTGCCGGCCCTGCGTGGGCGCCCCCGGGGGTCCGTCCCGTTTGTCCACGCCGCGGGCCGGAGAGCAGCCGAGAAGCTCTGTCCCCCTGCCGAGGAAGGGGGCTGCCGCCCACCCTCCGCCCGGGCGGGACGCGGGTGGCAGGGTCTGGGCCCGCTCCCCCCGCTGCCCTCCGTGTCCGTGCGGGGAGCGGGCGCCCGCACCGGGAGACGGGCGGCGAAGCTGGATGGGGAAAGGCGCGTCTCGCCTCCCTGTGCCAGCCGGAGGGATTTGCGCCAAAATTCCCCCCGTTCCCTCCCCGGCCCACGGTGACACGGGGCGGCTGGGGCATCTCGCAGCCCCCGGCGGGGGTTCGGGGGGGCTGTGCCTGTCCTCCCCTCATCCCTCCCCCTGCAGTGAGGGGTTGGAGGGGAGGCAGAGGAAGGGGGCAGAGAAGCTGCACCCCCTCTCGCCGCCCTGCCTGGTGGGGCTCCGGTGGGGCTCAGCCTCGGGGTCCCGGGGCGGCCCCCCGTCCCGCAGCCAGGCTCCGGGGCGCGGGGGGAGACCCTGCGCCGTCTGTCGTGCACGGAC
>NW_015094508.1:7791263-7791652 GCF_001431845.1 Calidris pugnax | reverse complement strand
TTTAATTGCGAAAATGAGGTCAAATAAGATCTTCAGAAAATCAGCTGTATATCTGAGGCCGTTGAAAGCGCTATTGTCATTTAATGTAAGCGGCTGAAGTTCAGAAATGACTGGACACTTACATTCACGTGACGCACAGATTTCACATTCCCTTTTACCTACAGGTAACACAGATTACACAAAAATAAACAGGAAAATATATATATGTGTGTGTATTTATACATATATATATATATATATATATATTTGGTCAAGCATTCTTTTCAGGCAGCCGGCCGCAGAGGTACGCGGCCCCCGGCCAGCGCCAGTCCCTGTCCCGGCGCCATCCCCCGCCCCCGGCCCCAGAGCCGCCCCCGGCCCCGACGGCAGGCGGGGGGGACACGGCGGGG
>NW_015094508.1:7788182-7791216 GCF_001431845.1 Calidris pugnax | reverse complement strand
GGGACACGGCGGGGAAGGGTGGCAGAGCGGGCAGGGGGACTGCGCGGCGGGCAAGGCTGTCCTGCCGTCCTCCTCCACCCCCGGGCCAGGCGGGGAAGGGGAGGAACCCCGGGTTTTGCCGGGGCCAAGCAGCTGGGGTGAAGGGGAGAGGGGGTATCCCCAACGTAGGGGGTGGGGGCTTTTGTAGAGCCGCCGCGGGGAGCAGCCAGGCCGGGCTTGGCTCTCCCTGTCCTCGGCCTCGCAGGGACGCTCTCTGCTTCTGGCCGTAGCTCTCAGCTTGCGGGAAGGGTCGTGCTGACCCCCGCCGGGGCTGGCCCGGGGGAGGAGAGACCCTGCCCCTTCCCAGCCTTTCGCCGAGACGCCGCTTTCGCCTCCGGCGGCTGCCACCGACGGCTGCTCTCGGCCCCTCCCCTGGTGCCACGGAGCACATGGCAATGTTTTGGTTGATCGGTTTGGTTCAGTTTCTTGTTGTCTGTTTTGTAGTTTGTTTGTTTGTTGGTTTTTTGTTGTTTTTTTGTTTGTTTGTTTGTTTGTGTTGTTTTTTGTTTGTTTGTTTTTTTTTTCTCTCGAACAAAATGTGTCGCAGCTGGCTGCCTCCGAAGCAACCGGAACGTCTCCGAAGAAACTTTCAAGCAGCTTAAAAAAAAAAAAAAGAAAAGAAAAGAAACACCACGCTACGTCGCCGGCTGCTCAAACTCCCTGTGCCGCTGCGTGCGCGGTGAACTCGGGGACAGTCGCCCAGCGCCGAGCCTTTCCTAGGTGGGAAACTCTCGGTCAAAGGCATTTAAAAAATATATATATATCTCCATAGAATGAGGCGCGAGGTTGGGGTTTAAGCCCCATCACCTCCCTGCGCTGTAACGAAGGGAAGCCCGAGGAACTGGAAAGTCCTGGCATTATTATAGCTATTAGACACAGGTAACGACGCAGACGGGGTTGTTGCTCTAAGTACCCTGCAAGGTTACAAAACACTTTTTCCCCTAAGAAAATCCACTTGGTGGTTTCACCGCCCGGGAAGCGACGAGCCGAAAGCCCCTTCCTCAGCCCGGGGAGTAGTCTTCAGCCTCCATACTCACACTGCCAGACCGAGGTTGGACGCTGAGCCCCACGCCGCCTCCTCGTAAATCCAAGAAAAATCCCCCGAAGCGGCGTTTTTCTGCATAGGGTAGTTTAATTTTACCGATGCTACTCGGGCAGACACTGTGGTTTACAGCGACCACAAGCAACGACCTGCAAACCTTAAGTCTACCCAGAATGATGGAGGGGAGGGAGAGAGGGAGGAAGGAAGGAAGGAAGGGGGGCAGGAGCGCCGGCGCCCAGCAGCGGAGCCCCACCGAGGCCAGGAAGGGGCGGGGGGCGGCCGCGGAACCCTCCCGAGGCGAGCATCCCCCCCTCCCTCCCCCGCTGCCCCCGGTGGAGCCCTGCCCTGCTCCGCGGGGCTTGTCCGACGGGCGGAGGAGCCCGGGACCCCGTCGCGCTGTGGACGGGGCGTCCCGGCGCCCCCCGCCCTTACGCCGGCGCGGTAGAGGGTCTGGGCGGGGGGCACACTGCGGCGGGGGGGGACAGGCGGATGGAGCGAGCGGCGGGAGCCTCCGCTGCCCCGTCCGGGAGCGGCGGGGTTCACTGCCTGCAAAATTTGCACTTGATAATTTTCTTAAAAGCACTTTGGAAGTCTTTGTTGAAATAGGCATAGATGATGGGGTTGAGGAGGGAGTTGGAGTAGCCCAGCCAGTTGATGACTGCCCCCAGCCACTTGGGCATGTAGCACTTACTGTCACAAAAGGGCAGGACCAGCGCCACGATGAAGAACGGCAGCCAGCAGAGGATGAAGGTGCCCATAATGATGCCCAGGGTCTTGACAGTCTTCCTCTCCCGGGACAGAGCCATCCTCCGCTTGGCCTCCGTGTTCTTCTCGTTGCGCCTCTCGAAGGAGGGGGGCGGCGGGGACCCGCACGCCTCGCTGGGCAGCGGCAGGTGAGTCTTGGAGGAGCTGTTGCAGCGCTGGACCTCGATGATCTCCAGGGCGGCCCCGTCCTCGCCCTGCTGTACCGCGCCGTTGACACACGCACCGGGCTTGGGCTCCACAGTCCGCCGCCAGCCCTTGCCGGGCTCTCCGTTGCTTTTCTTCTGCAGGGCGGCCGGGGAGAGGGTGAGGCAAGTGTCGGCGATTTTCTTCTTCTCCGCTTTCTTGACGGTCTTGCGGATCCTGAAGCGGGCCGCCTTGAAGATGCGGCCGTAGAGCACCAGCATGAGGAGAAGAGGGATGTAGAAGGCGCCGAAGGTGGAGTAGATGGTGTACCCGTGGTCTTTGCTGATGGTGCAGGCGTCGGGGTCCGAGCGGTCCTCCGGCGTCCTCCAGCCCAGCATCGGCGGGATGGATATCAAGAAGCCGATGAGCCAGGTCAGGCTGATGAGCACGGCGGCCCGCCGGGGAGTCCTCTTGTTGACATAGTCGATGGGGTCCGTGATGGCCCAGTACCTGTCCAAGGCGATGGCGCACAGGTGCAGGATGGAAGAGGTGCAGCACAGCACGTCCAGCGAGATGAAGATGTCGCAGGTGACTTGCCCCAGCGTCCACTTGTTCAGCACCTGGTAGAGGGCCGCCATGGGCAGCACCAGCACGGACACCATGAGGTCGGTGACGGCCAGCGAGCCGATCAGATAGTTGGCCACGGTTTGCAGGGAGCGCTCCAGGGCGATAGCCGCGATCACGCAGGCGTTGCCGCTCACGGCGCACAGGATGAGCGTGCCCAGGAGCAGGGAGGTGAGCAGCTGGTAGCCCAGGGTCACCTCGGCGAGGCCGGGGCTGCCTGCCCCCTCGGGAGAGCGCTCTGGGGAGGTAGTGTTGTTGGCCACATCCATGCCGGGCGGGGGTGGGGGGGGGTCGCTTCAGGAGACGGGCATGGGAAGAGGCGCCGGTCACTTGTGCGCTCCCCTGGCAGGAGGCATCGCCGCCCCGTGCGCTTTGGCCACGCCGGGCACCCCCCCCCACCGTCCCTCCGCCACCCCTCCCTCCCCTATATAGCGCGGCGGG
>NW_015094508.1:7770259-7787982 GCF_001431845.1 Calidris pugnax | reverse complement strand
TTGCTGCACAGCCCGGTGCTGGCAGGGCTCTCCCTCGGGGGCTGTAGATCCATTCGTGATGATTCATGCCCCCCCACACCCCCCCGCAGCCTCCTGCCGCGGGGAGGGCCGTCGCTGCCGTCGGGGTCTCCGCGCCGGTCCGCGGTTCCCCCCCCCCGTCCAGTTCCCCGAAAAACAGCGTTGCCCCCCCGGCTCTCCCGAGACGGAAGTCACGGTGCAACGCGCTGTTGAAATAACTGTCCTCTCAAGACAACAAAAAGAGCAACAACAACAAAAAGAAAAAAAAAGAAAAAAAAAAGAAAAAAGCGTTACGATTTCTCCCAATAAGAAGGGAAAAGGCTGAGCCTGAAAGTGAAATTAGAAAAATATCTCTGGGAACAATCTTGAATAAAAAAGAGTGTCAAGTAGACACATCACAAGCAAATCAGTTAAAATCCAGCAAATAGAACAAACGATCACAAACCTGCCAGACATCTGTCACTTAAAGAAAAATAAAATAAGGGTTTGGTTTTTTTTAAAAAAGTGGTATTGACAGGCTTAACTCTAGCTGTTGGTGAATGGTAAAAGAACGTCCTCTGACATAACTTCTGTGGCAGGCTTTCTACTGTCTTGCGGCTCAGTGTTTTTAACGATATAAGATGTTTCACTTTGCTTTGTAATAGTGCCATGCAAGCTCAAAAACCGCAGAAAGCCAAATAAGTAATAGCTTCACAGGAAGAGCTGCCAGATTCTAACTTAATCAAACTTCAGATGAGGATCACAGAGCCTGGCTTGCACACGCTCAGGTTCCCTCATCTCCTCTCAGTCAGCACTTAAAAATAAGGCTGAGCTCACAACTTCACGACATTGGGACAGCTTTCGGCCGGTTCTTCTTTACGAGGGGACCAGGCTACATTTCTCCTCCTCTAGATTTGCCATGTTTGCTATAAACGACCAAGGCGCAGAGATGCGCTGGATAAGCGGAGCAAAGCTGCACCCCTGCGTGCCCATTCTGCTAACCGATAGCACTAACATTTACACGCTCTGTGCCCTATTGAATTAAGGCTTACACTGTTGAGGCACAGACAAAACAAAACATAATCGGTATTTAAGAACGCTTTGTTCCGTCACTACCAAAACCCATTTTCTTTTTAGTTTCTCCCCAAACGCACGGCACGGTTGGCTTCCAAGCAGCTGTCTATTTAGAGACCCTTTCCCTTCAGTGAAATCAAAGTTTGTGCTTCGTGCTGTTTAGAGCCAGCATGGTGCAACGAAGAAAGTGCCCGTCTGGGAGGCAGGAAAATCTCAAAGAGATTGTCCCAGCTTTCTTGCATGGTGGTGGGCAAGTCATTAGCCTAATTAGATTAGCCTGAAATTAGCGTTTCAAAACCATGGAGAATGCGGGTTTTAGGAGTCCAGGAAGGGCTCTTGCGGAAACTGTTTCCAGGGGTGTTTTGCACTGACACGGTACAGAAGAGTCAATCCCAAACACTTTTTGCCAAGAAATGTCAGTGGGGAAAAGTCGACAGGATCCCTTTTCAATTGAAATATTTTAAATCGGCTTTACTTTTTAAATTTATTTTTTGTTTAGAGACTGAAAGTCTTTTCTCTCTAAATTAAATTGAGAAGCAATTTAGGCAGCCATGGAGGAAGCCGAGGGAGTAGGAGGTGGAAGATGTAGACGAAGGGAAAACTCGCTCTTTTGATGTGATAGTGTCTCTAATCCTACTAAGCCGTTAAACAGCAAAACCCCAGTTAAACTTTCAAGCAATTAAATCATGTGCTCATGTCTTTAGATAAAGCATCTAGGGAAATTCTTTAAGGAAAGCCATAGTCTCATAAAATTTAAGCTGACTTGAGAGTAAATGAAACCTTAACACCGCACAACCTTAAAAGTCACAATTAAAATATTAATGTTATTCAGTTATGACACAGCTGCAGCAAGCAAGAGGTTCATTGGTAAGTATGAAAAGAAAAAACATTAACAACTGTGGCAGAAGATGCTTTCCCGAGCAATTTAATTCCATATATTTAAAAAAAAAAAAAAAAAAAAAAAAAAAAAAAAGGAGAGCTATGTATTCTTAATGCTCTCAGATTATTACTGCATTATCTATTTGCCAAAGTAAAACTGAAAGGCTACAATTTGATTGCAGCATTTTTTTCATGTGGCTGCATATTACACTTTGGTTTGAAAAAGAATTGGGTCTTGGGTTTTTTTGCTATTTGCCAGGATTAAATACAGCACTTAATGCTGTTCAAGAAACTATATTGCAGTAATGGTTTCAAAATGAATGGGCCTTACCAGGGAGATAATGAAATTAACAATTTCAGTTCACTGAAACTGATCCACTATGTGCAGTTTTCTGTGAGAAAAATTCCAAACAGGTGGAAGAAAAGATATGCCAGGAGACAACCTACCAACTAGAGCCTTCTTGAATTTTCTTGCTAGGCATCTTGGAAATACAGCCAACAGGAATTAGCACTACTCCACACTGTTTGACACTTTCTGAAAAACAGCTGCAACTTTAAAATACAGAAAAGCAAACAAGAATTTCATGGCCAAAGTGACTGTATCATTGAAACCCATTTCTTTCACACAAGCATATACATTTCACTATGAGATCCACTTCAGGATATCTGTTCCCACCTTTCATAAAGCACAAAATATTTCATGGTACGTTAACAAATTTAAGCTCTATGCTGTAAGAGAACAAAAGCTGTAAGAAGGGGACAGAAAAGTTTAAGGCTATTGCTAGTGTTGTAGCTGTGTAGCTCTCAGCCAAACTGCTCTGGATCAAAATGAGTCCAAATTTGGCAATCTTTGGATTTGTGGACTTTATGGATAAGATGAACAAACTAGGAACCTAAGTAACTTTCAGTATGAGAAGCAGAACTGCTCCCTGTGTCCTATGGCCAGTTTGTGAAGCCTGGCACATCCAACTCATATACGTGAAGAGGGGAAAAAAATCCCTCTTGAATCCTACAATTAGTCTGATCATAATCAATACACTACAAATTCAGTGCAATAACACAATAATGAAGCCTAAATTTCCAACTTCTGACTTACTTTTGTGCCATCTTAGTATTTTTCCCTTTTTGGGGCATGGAGGTGGGCTAGGTAGTTCTCCATGCTGTCCAGCCAGCTCAGAGCTGGCTAGCTGTGGGCCACTAGGAGCTGTGCAGCCACTGAGACATTCCAGTAGCTCTGCAAGAGCCAGCTCGAGTCTAACAGAGGTAACAGCATCAGCACAGCATGCAACTTCAGGGCTGAGCTGGGTCCTGCCAAGGTACTGAGATGTCTTTCAGCCTGCTCCTTAACACTCCCTGTTCTGCAAAGACAGGGTGGTGACACCCAAGGTCAGGCTTGGAAAGACCTGCTAGCTCTGGTACCAGTCATGCCAAAGCAGCAGTGCTGCTCCATGACTTGAACAGGTCTACAGTTGTGTTCACATGCTCCTAATTCAGCCTCTGGTGGCTCTGCACTGGACCCAGTCAGATCTCTGTTCCCTCTTGATTGCATAGTTAGAACCAGATCAATAACCTGGGTTACTAATAACTCAGAGGAATAATCTGGAAGAAGCAGGAATAACCACCATCTCAGAATGCTGGAGTCCTGTCTGTTATGTTTCCCATGTTATTAACCATGGTTCCTGCTGCTACTCTCATCCCAGACACGGTGAGCTCACCCAGAATGGTGAGCTGACTAGGCCCTATTCTCATTCCATTCAGCTGCCTTACTGTAACTCTCCTGTTCATCATTTTTATTAAGGCCAGAAACGAATTAGTTAGGTACACAAGTTTTTATTTGCTACTTCTGCTTTTCTCTGCCAAGAGTTTAAAGTATTAACTAAAATTACAGCATAACTCAGCATAACCCGGAAAAGGGGATAATTCATTCCACCTCACAGCCTTAGAAGTAATAGGAGAGTAGGTAAACATTTCATCCAAAATGGATAAATGTTATGTACGTTCAAGCAGCTTCATTGAAGTTAAGCTGTTAGTGGCAATGCCTGCTGTCAAAACCATAGGGCAGCTCTTTATGCAAGTCTAGAAATTTAAGATTATTTTTGAAAAATGTTTACTTTAATATTATTCCTCTGTGAAGGAAAGAGACTTTCAAGCATATTTGTTCAAACATAAGTTTTCATAAGTTTGTGGGAACTTCTCAGAATTTTGACATTCTAGGAAAACTCGACTTCAGGCTACATTTTGATTGTTGCCCTTTTTGTACGCAGTGCAGCTGTGATGGAAAAAGAGCTGGAAGATTGTCTCTTAACCATTTGTGCATTTTCTTGCTACTTAAGCTGCTAAGCATGGATTTGATCCCAGAGAAACTCTGGGAAAAATCTACTTTGTTGGCTCCAATCAAGCTGTGGAGAACAAAGCAACGTTCCAGCTACCCTGAGGTTTTTATCTCCCGTCTCAGAGGCAAGAGAAAGCAATACACAGAGCTGGTGCGTTAGGAGCTGGTCTCTGTAAAGAAGGATTTTGTAGCTGGTTAAGAATCATGCGGTGCAATGCAGTCCCAAGAATCCAAGATATAGTGATACGGTTTCTTAAAAAATATAATCCGATATTTGTAATTTAATTAAAAATGCTAGCTCACAAGTAATTTTTTCTCAACTGGAGTTTGCAAAATAAATCATCTTAATAACATCCACTATACAATTCTAAAGTTGCTGAGTAGCACTTAGCAGCTTCTTGGTTAAATCAGGCTTTTTCTTGTAGCTAATTAATTTTATTCCATCTATGCATTTAACATTTACATTCATCTTATAGCAAAATACACAACTGACTTAAAGCATTGCTGACAACACATACCAGATACCAGTAGTCTTAGGCAATTATTCCAGGTATTAAACAATACTTGCATGATCATTTAAACAAGGACTGCCAATGTATTCTAAGTTTTGCCAGCATTTTTATTTTTCCTGTTATTATTTACTTTATTTGTGGATACTTTTTAGTGGACATATTCAAACTATTTTTGTTTTGTTCTCCCTTCCCACCCTGCCCCTCTGAAAAAATGGACCAGCTTCTACATGAGAAGGAATTTTATACAATCAGCATTAAAAGACTTTCACATGAAATTTAACTTAAGGAGATTTGCACATTTTCATTAAAAGGGCCATTTTTAATGCTTTTCTATACATCTATGATTTCACTTTGGAGGAGACAAAGTAAGACACAAATTATTCTTGAATAACAGTAAGTTATGAAAAAATTTAGTTTCTCTAGCTGAAGTTCTACAGGCCTTAATTCTAAATATCAGGCCTATCTAAATGAGTTTATCAATATTTTCCAAAATAAGGTGTTTGAATCTTACAACTGAGTTGCAGGTGCAGCAACTGATGACTTCCTCTGCTCTCATCGTCAGAACTTCAATACTAAACAAGAGATTAAAAGTAAATCACATAGCATCATTGTCTCCTTAATCACTAAAGACAGCAGCTAGACTCTCCTATTTGATGCACACTGACTGGACCTCAACAGTATTGACTGCAGTTCAAGAGTATATTAATCCAAGTGCACTTTTTAAAAGATGTTATTATGATTTAATTTTAATTTCCTTACATTAAAATGAATATAATACTATTATTTAAAAAATACAATTTGGAAAAAGCAGGGCTGATGTGTAGACATTAAATTTTAGGAAGGTCTTGTCTTTGCAGACTGACTTTATCCTTTTAAATGAAAAACAATTTATTTTATCTACACAGAGACGAGCCACATCTAGCCATAGAGGCTCTCAGACTCCACTTTTTGAGTGACCTTGACAAAGGCCAAGAGGATATTGTCTTTCCTTATCGATTTATCTCTTTTACCTAGGGCATTAGAATCATAAAATCACAGAATCATAGAATTGTCTAGGTTGGAATGGACCTTTCAGATTATGGAGTCCAACCATCAACCTAACACTGACAAAAAACCTCACTAAATCACATCATTAAGCACTACATCTACCTCTCTCTTAAATACATCCAGGAACTGTTAGCACAGTACTAAACCACCACGTCTTCCCAGGAACCTGGGACTTTGTTCATGGAGGAAGGTTGTCTTGTTTTTCTGCTGGAAGTAAATATGCTCTTGTGATACTCAGTTGCAAACCCCCTCATTTTTGTTATCCGTTTTCCTAGCACAGTCACTGTACCATGCACAAATGCTAGTGCTTAAGGCATGACTATATGGCCAAGTGGGGGGTATTAAGGCAGAAACAAACACCCCTCTGAGCAGCATCTCATACTTGGTGTCAATTTATAGGGGTTCACTCACTGTTGCTGCTCATTAACTCTTAAACGCCTTACTAACTAGCAGGGTTCTGATTGAGTTAATCAACCAGAATTACTATGTAACAAATGGAGTTCAGAGATCCCCAAAACCCAGATCCACAAAAGGTGGCACATTGAGCACACAGCCTCTTAATCCTTGCAATAGCAAATGCTAAGGAGAAGAGTGTCACCAAAGTATTTCAGATACTTAATTCCGTCAGCAGAGCTAGAACCCTCCATTGCCATCTATTTTTGAATAGATTTAAAATAGATTTAAATATAAAATAAAAATTATAAAAAAAAAAAAAATAAATATAAAATAAAAATAAAAATAAAATAAAAAATAGATTTAAAAAATCCTGAGGTTTGGGGCATAAGGTGATGGGAGGCATCACCACTACCTGCTCTTGGTTATGTTTGTATGTATGTTTGCCAGGTCAAAATAAACCTGCTGGACAGAGGTCACAGTCTGTGAACCCAACTAGAGCTTAGATATGAGCTTGGTGTTGCCAGGAAATGAACAATTCTGGATATTCACCATCGCAACAGTGTGGGCTCTCTTAAGTTGACCAGGGAAGTCACCAGCGGAAAATAGACCATCGGAAAAGTCCAGGATACAGATGAGTAGTGCAGGCCACTGCCCCCCACCTCACTTTCAGTGCACTCACCAGATGATTCCTAAAGGAGGTCAGGGAAAACAATCAAGGAGGAAGAATAGAGATTTTGGCTAACTGCAGCGCTCAGAAGCACAGAGAGTAGTACATTATATAACCTAATGGGTGAGTTTACTGTCCAGATAAGCCGAACAGACTTTGTCTGCTACAAAGAAGCAAAGCTAATGAAGCTACAGTTGTGAGATTTGATCAGATCTTAAACATCACTGTAAGAGTATATGGGGGTTTGGGTGTGTGCGTTATTTCTTGGGTGCTGGTGCTATTCCTTGATTCCATTAGTTCTTTCCCACTGTTTTTTTTCTTCTCTGGTCTCCTATTCCATTAATCACTTTTTATAAGCTCCTAAGTGCTAGACAAAAATTCTGTTCTCTCAAGAGCTTCCTCACATCTGCCACAGACATTCAACATTCCCTTTCTAGTTGCAATGGTCATCTGAACTCCCTCTTAGCAGTTGCTGCTATTACTCAATTAGGTTCAAAATAAGTAAAAAAGGGTGGGGTTTTTGGCCTGTGATCACCTAGTTATCAGTTCCTCATTTTTAATCTCATTTCATTAGATGTCATCAGATTTTGAGGCCCTCAAAACTACCTAAATGGCACATTATGACCACAGAGGCTGTAAAGTGTAATTGTCATGCACAGTGTCCTGCTAAAACTAGTGAGGATCAAAATTTTGCCAACAGGTACATTACAGTAATGAACTTAGCTGCAAAGCTAGCCCTTACTCCTTGTGTTAGATGCTGTTTCCAACTACTTATATCCAAAAACTCAGCATTGTAGCACCAACATCTTTACCACTACAAAACAAAATCTGAGAGCATTATTCTCAAGAATTCTTAAGGTATTAAGAAATTTCTAATAAACCAAATCCTTCCTCTCCATTCTCTCCAATAACTTTATCTTCATGACTACTCATACAAAAGTCACAATGTGTTTTAAGTAGCAGGTACATCATGTATCCCTTCAGTTTTTCTTGGTAAGACACATTTTATGTTAGTCATGAAAGGCTACATAACCTTTCTTTGACCTGTATTCTGGTGCAATATATAATTGCATTACTGTAAAGAAGCATAGAATTATGCCTCTGAGAGGAGCAATTAATTTCCTTCTTTTCACTTGTCCAGAGGGGAGGATAAATTGCCAGTTGTTAACTGTTTCTGTCGGTTTCCTTCAGAAGAAAAAGGAGTATGACAAAAACCTTTCTTCTTCCCTGTCTGAATACCTGTGGTACATTCTCCTTTCCCCCATCCAACACTTTGATCATGTGAACCAAGAGACAGCATAGTTTATTCACTAACCGAATAAAGTTATTTTTCTAAAGACAGTTCCATGAGAATTAACACTGTAGCCATACATATACTTCATGTATCTGTTCACTTTGTATCAGTTCTCTTCTGCATCACATCCCATTTTTAGTAAGAAATCAATATTATGATATTGTCCTTGAATTCAGTTGCATTTTGCTTATTCTCCATTTCTGTTTCTGCAGGACTTTAGTAAGTCTGGCTAAGGCTTTTCAAACAAAAAAGGCTTTAGTATGCTGGCTAAGGCTTTTCAAACAAAAAAGGGAGTAAATTGTTTTCTGCATAAATGCACATATTTGTTTTTGTTTATCTTGATGTCAGAGTAACATTGTCATCACGGGGATAAATTTGCTTGTATTTGATTATTACAAGACAATGAGAGAGACTAGGGCTGAGGAAGATGGTATTTATGACTCTTTGTGTCTGCAGTATCATTCAAGTTAATAATCTATCTGGCTTTACACGGCACAACAGAGGATCACAGGAAAAAATAATTACCCATTCTATTCCTTACACAGATCAAATCCTAGATGTTCATTTAGGGATTCATATTTTAAACTGTGGCTACATCTTCTGAGAGGGCTTCTGTCTGACCCTTTGCTAAGAGGTAGGTAAATACATAATGTTCAAAGATGGGGAAATGCCTGTCCTTCATTTCTGTCACCAGAAATCCTGCCTTTTAAGTCTTATGGGATCAGGGCACTGTGTCTGGCTCTTTTGAATACTTAAGTACATTTTTTTCTATTGCTCTACACAAGTCAAGTTGATTGGATTGAAACTACTGACGTCCAAGGGGCTTTGTCAGGATAGCTCAGAGGGAGCTTTGGCCTCGTCCCTTTTATTCTGAAGACCATGCAGACTCAGTGCAACCTGCAGCTGGGAAAAGCTTCACTCATTGAGAAAAGTGATGCATCTTTACACATCAGTGGCCACAAACTGGATTTTCAGAGGGAGGCATAAACTCCCACTGGACAATTTTGCACAATATAACTGCTGGAGAAATTAATGAAAGATTGTGCAGTCCCACACAGTTAATGATTAATGCATGTTCAAAAACAAGGGAAAATCTATTCATATCTCTTTACATACGTTTTTACCCTAATGTAATTAGGTCATTAAAATGTCAGGTTCAAAAAGAAAGCATAATTTGCTCTTGGCCCTTGTTTCACATTTGGCAGTGAGTTGAATAGTTTAATTATATGTTGCTTAAAGGATTATAAATGTTTTTTTACATTTTTATTAGAGAGCCTTCTATTTGTGTATTGAGAAAAGCCTGAAACACCTTCTATATCCTTATTTTATCTAGCTTTTATATAGCTTTCTAATAAGCTTCTGTCTGAACGGAATTTATCCAGTCTTTTAACATGATAGGGAAACTTTTCTAGTTCTCAAAGCTCTTCTCAAAATTGTAGTGCTTGTTGTGTCTCTTGGAAACATTGTCCCAGGAGAAGAGAGTCTGTAAAGTTTTCCTTTTTCACATTTAACTTCAGCAAATGTGAGATTTTCACCTGTGAAACTAATTTAGTTACTACTTCTAGTCTCATTTTTCAGACAACCGTTATCAGTAACTAGTTAGATAAATAGGTCTTCTCTCTCCTTGAACTACCTTGCTCAATGCATATATAGTTTGGAGCAAACTCCTACTTCTGCGTAATGTTCAGTTCCTCTTGCTCTCCTCATCTTTCTGATGCTTAGATAGAGAAATAGACTTCAAGCCTTTTCAGTAGGTAATAGCATTGGCCATATTATTAATCATGAGTGCAGATAGAAATTAATAATCAGTATGTAAATGAAAAAGTCTAAAGAAACTTCCTGGATTAAGAACAGTGGAAAATGTGGTTAAAATAAATGCCATTATTAAGAGATGTGGGTTTGGTTCCCCAGCTGCTGTAAATCAGGAGAGTTAAATCAAAATGTAATTATCAGTAGCCAGAAATTATGACAAAAACTGAGAACCTAGTAAGATTCAAAGATGTTAGTGACATATGAAATAGAATATCCTCTGTCACATGAGCACAGGCAAAAATTAACACTGGTTTCCCTTGCACTCCATCACCAAGTGTAGGTTAAAAGTTATGGCTGATGAAAAATAATATTCCATTATTCCATGTTTTTAATGTAGTTGAACTGGGGAAAGAAGGGGGGCTGTAAAGTTTGCTGTTGAAAGGATACTATTTCTTCACTCTGTACCACTATAATGGTTGAAGCTTTTTCATTCAATTAGAACCCCATTAGTTTAGAATTGAAATAAGTAAAAGCAATATCAGCTGAATGATCATCTGCATACTACTCTGCCATCAATTTAGAATTATGTGTTAAAACTTTTTGATAGTCACTTTGATAGCACACTCCCAGTAGATGTTTGTTTATTTATGTATCAATTTATATACATGCACTACTGTACTAATAAATTATGCATGTTATAAAATGCACATAAAGATACAAATTTTAAAAGGGCAAGATTAAGATTAAATAAAGGCATTTTAAAATATTCTTTTATTTTATTTATTAGTGGTACAAAAAATCTTTTCCTCCCACACCCCAACAGATTGTCTTGTGTATCCCCTGGGGTGTGCACACCCCACTTTGAAGACCACTGACCCGGATTAAAGTTCTGTCATTGCCGTTTCTTTTCCTAAAAAAAGACTGTCCCCACGTAATATACAAGTCACTATCAATGACAATGGTGTTCTGCACTGATGGTTTAACTCGCAGGAAGCATTCAGCAGTTTAAAATGTACAAAGAATAATGTAGCAAGCCCTGCCAGCTCTGCCATCATAGCTTCTATAGCTAAGACTAAATGTCTTATTTGTTGCCCAGGCCCACAACTTTGAGCTATTTTTTCTGCAAAGACATCATCTGTCAAACAATTGCCAGCACACAAATGCACGTGAAAATGTAGATGCCACTGTTTTGAACACTTGACATGAACTATCTGGAAAAGTAAGAAAAAGAAAACAAAAAAGAGCTTAGAATCATGAAAAGAAAAGAAATCTCATGAATAAGAATATAAACCTTGCAAATAAAATCCTGGTTCCACCAAAAATCAAAGTTTCCTTCCACTTTCACTAGGTGAAAGTTCTGCATGAGATACATATGTGAGCAGATCTCCTAGCCAGAGTCAGGCAAGATTTCAAACACAAACTGTAAATTAGATCAATGTATATATTTAGAAAGATAAAATATATTTTATTTGCAGGAAAGAAACAGGGCTGGTGGAATTTGTTAGGTAACAAGCTGGAAGAAGAAAAAACTCCATCTTTTGAAATTAAATGAAATTGTACTTAAATGTATTTTAGCTGGCAAATCAGAAACTGCCAGTCTGACTAATTTTTAAATATATCTTAGCTGCAAGAAGGCAATCTAAATTTTGAGAATTCCATTCAGAAGTCAGCTAATAGCTATGAAAAAGTGCAAAGAAGTAGCAAAAGTTATACCAGTTCTCATCACAAAGAGATAAGGTGCATATTAAAGTGGAGTGGTAAATGTTCTACTTTTGGCAAATCTTTTTGTGTAGAGTTAAACCTCACAATTACAGTAGTAAGGCACATCCTTTAACTTCTAGTCATTCCAGGGACCTCAGTGAAGCTATTAGTATGCTTAGAGATAACTCCTGATTCAGCAAAATACTCGAAAAAATGTTGAAAGTGGCAGGCATTTACATTCTTCAGTGCTGCTGAAAGAAATCACAGCTGCATGTTTGCCTTAGGACAGAGGTCAGTACCCTTTACTCCTTTCAGCAGTGTTTCTGCCTCAGGGAAGCAGATAAATCTGTCAAATCTCTAAATCAGATCAACACATTAAATGGTGATATGGGCACAAGAGGGAATTACTAGAGCACACAGTCTTAAAACATGGGTAGGTGAGAATGCTCTTTAAATATCTGTGCACAAGCAGTGGTCAGAATGAGCCAGCATGTGATGGTACTCCAGACAGGTATCTAAATTTTTCTTTCAGCCACATGTGATTAGGAATCCATTAATAGGTAAAATGCAAGAAGCCTTGGAGTATGTAATGGATAATCCTCAGCAGTTCCAGGATGAAACCACTCAGTTTTGAGCCTGGCAAATAGCATTTCATAAGCTTCCTATGGAGCTCACTGGCTCTCAGTCATCATGCCAGTTCAGGTTAGAGATCCCAAGATTAAACCAGATCTCAGCTGCTGCTCAGGCTGCAGTGAGGAATAAAGAATTGCCAGAAATGCTGCCCATACCCTCATGTACACCGGAAAATCCGGAAAGGGGTTGAAATTGATGTGGAAAATTTCACACACTGCTTCGGTTTTAACAGAAGGGATGCAACAATGCAGTACCTGTGAAATACCTTGCAACAGCTGTAAACATCAAATTAACTCAGTTTATATCATATTCTCCAGGGACCATTTGCTTGCTTGGGGAGAGGGGGGAATTTTTCTGGTGATGAAGTAACCAATGTATTTGTAAGTAGTGCATATGGGACCAGGGGAATATAGCTTAGTAAATGTTTAAGGAGGGATGTAACAGACGTCAGGAAGTCAATTGTGCAAAGACAATAGCAAGAACAAGAACAGTTTTCACGTTGTAGAAGAAATGACTGGTCAGCAGTTGAATGAAGTCAGTGTCCTGACTGACCCAAGCTGCTAAAAGTCATCATTTAGCTGGTAACCTGTCAAATGTTCCTCATATACACAGGGTGGAAATGTTGAAAAAAAATGAATGAACAAACATAAGCTGTTATGATATGAATCTCTGATGCAAAGAAGTCTTTGTAGCATAACAGAATGACACTGGGGAGATCTCTGTCACTAAATTATTGGTAGCTCAACTTTTAATGCCCTGGTCAAGGTTTTACGTTATATGCTTTTTATAGCTAAAGTAGTGCAATAAAAATTATTGGCTGAAATGAATATAATCCACCATCAAAGAAAGTGGTAGTTTAAAGAACAATCCCTCCTTTAAGAGGGAAGTGATGGAATGACTCTATTTAGGTTATAGCAGTCATATGGTACATATGCAAGTATTGGAGCTTGTGAGAAACAGCAGACAAATCACAGCCATTTAGCAATCCCTCTTCCAGAAACGCTTTCTGCTCACACTTAGTACATTTCTCATTCCCGCAGGCATAGAGGCAAAACACTGTAGAGTCTGGTTCTGTGGAGGGACCAAGGGACAGCAAGCTCACATGTATGCGTACTCTCCAGGATCATCCTCCCTCAGCAAGCCAGACTTCTTTTGATAAATGGCCAGAAATTGGACTGAAGCATGTCAGATTGATTTTTAGCTACACATATCCACTATTTATCACTCTTGAGATATCAGGCTACACTTAATATAAAGTAAAACGCATTTTTGTAGATGCTACATATTTATGGGCTGGGAATTTCATGGACATCAGGGGGGGAAAAAATAGGCTAACACTGAAGACATTTGAAAACCCTTCCCTAATGGAAAGAGAATAGTAACAGAACAGGGACACACTCTAATATATTTAATTACTGATTCAATTATTGTTTTCTATTAATAATTTAAAGAGTTTGGGGACCATCAGCCATTGACAGCACCCAGTTCTGCCCTCACATACAACAAAGACCAAGGCAGGCAACTCAAACTGTCTGTTCTAGTCAAATAAATGGGAATGCTCTCGGGCACTGAAGTGAAATGTGTGAAAAGGCCCACAGCTATGCTAAAAAATTCTCTTAGCACCCAGAGGATGGTAGTTGCCTGCAATATGTCTTTTAGTAACGGCCCCAGAGAAGGCACAGAAATTGACTGGAAGTGGCAAATGACCAGAGCTGAAGGCATCACAGGGAAAGCTTGCAGAGTACGAGGGGAGATATGTCAGTTCATGGGTATATTTGGGACACTGTTTAGCACATTGTGAAGCTGTAACTGCAATGATAGATGTAGTCACAGAATTCAGGTAGATTGTTGTACTTATTGTTTGGTGTCTGATCTCAGACACACACACAAACACGTATGCGCAAATCCGAAATGTTACAATTGCCAACTTCAAGAACCTTCTGTGATAAACTGCCTAGACACTACAAAAGGAAGGACTGCTCCTTTATCTAAGCAGATAAAAATTTTGTATAATTCTAAATTTTGTTAATCTACTTCAATTCCACACCCAGATTTTCTTCTGTTCATTTTGTTTGACTTTGGCACCAAACAAGGCTGCAGCTACTAGCCTTTGACATAGGATGGCTGAAATGGGATATTGTTGAAATTAGCAATAACCATAAAATGAGAAAATGTGCAACAGCTGGTTATGCAGGAGCCTCAGCTAGTCAAAGGGCAGGTTTGGCAGCAATAAAGAAGGAATTTTTCCATGGATTGATAAAATTAATTCCCAAAGGAATTTCTGACCATTTAGCCTCGTCTTCTACATGGCATGGGCCATTTTATTTCTGTTAGTTATCTCTATACTTATCCAAATAATTTATTATCCAATTTTGATTTGAAGACATTTGGTCATTAGAAAAAAAAAAAAGATACCCAAAACTTTGATAGTTTGTTCCAATATTTTACAGTTCCGTTGTTAAAGCCCATGCTTAACATCAAGGTTGAATTAGTCTCATTCCAGCCTCCAGTTCTAATTTACAACAATTGTACTGAAATATTTTTCTTTACAGAGAAGAGATTTTTTAGCTGTAGAATATTTAAAAGAAAAAAAATGAAAGAATTATATTACATTTCAGAGTGATCATCTCTCTCAGGTTGGAAAAACCCTTTAAAAGTTTGTGGTACATTTTTTCACTATACTTCTCCACTTAGGAGTAATATTCACAAGCAGTTTGGAGATATTTCTGCATCTGTTCATAAGCACTCAGCTGCTTTCCCTGATTCATTGAATACTGAAGCAGTCACTCATTTTGAAAATAAAAACATTCAAAATCACTTTTTCTTTTAAAGGAAAATTGAGATCTAGTATATTTTCAACCTTAACAAAGCCTTTTCCACTCTGTGATGCTATCGTCACTTGTAAATTATATTCACACTGGCTGGGTATGATAAATGCATATTTAATACACAGCACTTTTCCAAATTTTTTTTAAAAAATCTGTAATGTTCAGTAACTCAGTTGTGCTGATTCCACTGCAAAGTAGAGGCTTTTGGGTGATCTGCAGAGAACTTGCCATTTGAGATAATTCTTGAACTGGTAACTCAGGGCAAACCCAAGGATTTGGCTGTAGTCAGACTTGGTAGAATGTTACACTGCCCCTTTCTTTTTTATTTTTGTAGTGATTGTAGCTGTCATATATGGTTTTTCCCTCTCCTCCAAGATGAAATCTTTTCAATTTGTCCAGAAGACCTTCCTATTTTTATCATGGGTGATGTTATATGCACGTTTCCCTAAGTGACAAAGCTAACGTAAGCGACTCCTGTCTCTGACTACTCATTCCTACCTCATGACACAAGGCATCACTCCTCAGCTGGTTTTA
The DNA here is from genome assembly GCF_001431845.1 of Calidris pugnax. NCBI lineage: Eukaryota > Metazoa > Chordata > Aves > Charadriiformes > Scolopacidae > Calidris > Calidris pugnax. The sequence continues at coordinate 7,772,336 of NW_015094508.1, read as the reverse complement.
CACAGCTTAGTGGAGTCCCACTGCAAACTGAATCACTGAATCACTGAGATCACCCAGTGTAAATAAGAGAATAAAGAAGCCATAATATTTTGGGGGGAACTTCCTGTCCATGACCAGGGTGCAGCACAGCTCATGCATTTTGGCACTGTCAAAAATGAGGTGATGACAAACTACAACATAGAAATAAGAGCAAGCATTCACAAGGAAAGTAAAGGGAAAATGTTTATAGCAGCTGGGATATACTCTGGAAAATACCTGCAATTACGCCATCAGTCTGTACTTAGTCTGGCTTTAGGGCTTCCAGACCACAACTACTATCACATGACATCAAAGCACTCATCCAGCTCAAATTCTTCTTAACTTGAGAGGTTTTCACACATGTTTTGATGGTCTGACTTTGTACCATAAGACAAGTATCATCTGACCTTCTGTATCTGTCTTTTGGCATAAAACTAGTTATGTATTCCACAGCATGGAATAAGTCGACAGCCTGCAATGCCAAACACAGCTGGGGAAATGTTCATAATCCATTTCAGGCATCCTTTTCCATGGAGAAAAACCACAAAGGAAAAACAGATATTTGGAATATATTGTTTTGCTGTGATGAAATTATTCTCCATATGTACAAACTGGTGTTGCCAGTTCAGAGAGTCTGATGGTGTCTTTATGGACCTTCTCCCTAGCATTAACCATATGGCCTGTTGTGTACAACAGAACATTAGCTGTTCTTTTACATTTGCTTTTTTACTGCAGTTCTGTAATAATGGACTCTATTAGTTCTGTTCACCTCCCATCATATTTCATCAGTATCTCCCCTCAGAGTACTAAATTCTGTGAATTATCCTCAAATATCTCATATGTGATTATGCTTGACTGTTGGCTCCTAAATGTTCACCACAGTTTATTTCACCTATCCAGCCTGGTTTGCTTCTCTGAGTCAATACTAAACATAGCTCCAAATCACATCGCTTGCTCAATGAATTATTAAAATCTTACTCATATATTTCTCAGGAAATGTGTACACTTCCTCATTTTGTGGGTTTTGGTGCAGTGAGTTCCAGGGTCGCTCAATTCTCTGAAGATCAGTGAATGTTTATTAAGATATTCTACCCTAGTGTCTGTACTCTCCTGCACGAATTTAAAGAAAAAGCTAACCATTAAAAATAGAACATATACAAATGAAGGGAATATTGTTTGCATTTTTTTTTTATGGATGTGATTCACAAATGGAATGCCCTTTTGAGTTTGGACTCCACTATGGTAAGAACACTCTGAACTCCAGTCCTCCTGTCTTTCTTCCAAAGTATTTTAAACTTCTTGTAGTCCAGTGATATCTGTAGACTTTCTCATTATGTTCTTTATTTCACTGTCACAGAATCACAGAATCACAGAATCACAGAATCTTCTAGGTTGGAAGGGGCCTTAAAGATCATCTTGTCCAACCGTCAACCTAACTGACAAAAATAGACACCCACACAACAAACAAGGAGCATCATCACTAAACCATGCCTCCCAGCACTACATCAACCCGTCTTTTGAACACCTCCAGGGATGGTGCCTCAAACACCTCCCTGGGCAGCCCATTCCAATGTCTGATAACGCTTTCAGTGAAAAAATTTTTCCTAATATCCAGCCTGAACCTCCCCTGGTGTAACTTGAGGCCATTTCCTCTTGTCCTGTCGCCTGTGACTTGAGAAAAGAGACCGGCCCCCACCTCTCTACACCCTCCTTTCAGGTAGTTGTAGAGAGCAATAAGGTCTCCCCTCAGCCTCCTCTTCTCCAGGCTGAATAACCCCAGTTCCCTCAGCCTCTCCTCATAAGACTTATTCTCCAGACCCCTCACCATCTTTGTCGCCCTTCTCTGGACCCGCTCCAGCACCTCTATGTCTTTTTTATGGTAGGGGGCCCAAAACTGGACACAGTACTCAAGGTGAGGCCTCACCAGTGCCGAGTACAGGGGGACGATCACCTCTCGGGCCCTACTCGCCACACTGTTCTTGATACAGGCCAGGATGCTGTTGGCTTTCTTGGCCACCTGGGCACACTGCTGGCTCATGTTCAGCCGACAGTCGACCAA
>NW_015094508.1:7759483-7770150 GCF_001431845.1 Calidris pugnax | reverse complement strand
TGGGGTTGTTGTGACCGAAGTGCAGGACCCGGCACTTGGCCTTGTTGAACTTCATCCCGTTGGTCTCGGCCCATCGATCCAGCCTGTCCAGATCCCTCTGCAAAGCCTCTCTACCCTCCAGCAGATCAACACTGCCACCCAGCTTGGTGTCGTCTGCGAACTTACTGAGGGTGCACCCGATCCCCTCGTCCAGATCATTGATAAAGATGTTAAAGAGAATTGGCCCCAGTACCGAGCCCTGTGGGACACCACTCGTGACTGGACGCCAGCTGGATTTGACTCCATTCACCACCACTCTCTGGGTCCGTCCCTCCAGCCAGTTTTTAACCCAGCAGAGATTACTCCCATCCAAGCCATGGGCAGCCAGTTTCTCCAGGAGGATACTGTGGGAGACTGTATCAAAGGCTTTGCTAAAGTCCAGGTAAACAACATCCACAGCCTTTCCTTCATCCAGCAAGCGGGTCACTTTGTCATAGAAGGAGATCAGGTTTGTCAAGCAGGACCTGCCCCTCGTGAACCCGTGCTGGCTGGGCCAGATCGCATGGGTGTCCTTCATGCATTGCATGATGGCTCCCAGGATGATCTGTTCCATGATCTTCCCAGACACCGAGGTCATTAATGAAATTCTTGAATAGAAGCATGCCCTAGAAACACCTACACAGTAGTCCTGAAATGACCTTCCAGACAGAGAGCACACCATTGAGAATCACATTATGTTTCCCCACTGAATGAATATTTTATTTCATCTGGACCATATTTCCTTAGTTTGCAAATGAGAATGTCATGCAGGACAATGACCAAAATCTTACCAAAGCCAATGACCAATGACAGTGACTAAATTCTTACCGAATAACCTGCTTCTCCCTCATTTACTATAGTGGTTCTCCTATCAGAAATGGAAATTACATTAGCTTCTGCTATATGATCTTGATAAGTCCATATTGGATACTTTAATTGGCATTGTTATGCCACAGATGCTCACAAAATTGATTGTTCCAGCACATTAACAGACACTGATATTAGGTTGACACACCTATAATTCTTCAAGCCCTTCCCTGCTCCTTTTTATAGAATTGCCCAGGCTGGAAGGGACCTCCAAAGGTCATCTAGTCCGACCTCCCCGCAGTCAGCAGGGACACCCCCAACTAGACCAGGTTGCCCAGGGCCTCGTTGAGCCTATCCTTGAATATCTCCAGGGAAGGGGCCTCAACCACCTCCCTGGGCAACCTGTTCCAGTGCTCCACCACCCTCACAGTGAAGGTATGACACAAGGTATGTGCCATATTTGCCTTATCCTTTCCAAGTTTGAAGTGTTAATCTTTATTGATTCCAAGGTTGCTCAGGATTTTTTCAACAAACCAAACAGAGTTTCACCAACCCTTGCAACCTGCAGTCATACAGCATATACAAATACTTTATTTTCCTTTGTGTTACAGTCTGTTTACTCATGTAAAGAAAAGTTCATTAATGAAGTGCTAATAGATGGGTCTTTGAGAGAATGTACCACCCTTGTCTACATCCATGATTATTTAACCACTGCTCCCCTTTACAGAGTATGCCTATCTGTTTCTTTCTGCTACAGAATAATGTCTGTTTCCTGATGGTGTTTGTGCCATTTATGCTCAAGTTTAGTCTTTTTAATTTTGCCCTTATATTCCTGTGCTTGCTTGTCCATTAAAGAATGGCAGATCCAGATGTATTTCTCCCTTTCTGTTTTGCCTACTTCTTTTTTCCACAGCCGGTCTGTTTGCCACTCTGATTTCAATATAGTTTCTTTTGCTAATTACTTTCTTTCACATATTGCTTGAAATGATCACTCTAAGACCCCACTGACCAGTTATTTGCATTCATTCAGGTCTCCTTTCAGGAACATGAGATGTTCTATATTAAAGGACTCCCAATTTTCAAAGTAATGGAGTTTTTTTTACACCTGTCATTGTACTCTTACATCCTCTGCATGCATGGTTATGACTACTAAGCATGCAAATCTAAAAAATTTCTTCTTGCTCTTTATTAATTTCTGTTCCCTAAGGATTTTCTGTTTTCTTCAATAGTATTGTTATTTCCATCAGTTCTCTGATATAACATATTAGTAAACACTTCCTACTAGTTTTTTTCTAATTACCTATTGGTTTGTCCTAGACAGGTCTCCAGCCATCAACTCAGACGAGTATCCAACTCATTCAGGATCGTGTCTTAGAAGAAAACAAATTAAGTAAGAGAATAAATTATATTATCCCTTATTTCAAGCACTCACAGGTGATTCCAGTGAAATGGTAATAGATCTATAGTCTGTGGACTACTTATACATTATGACAGAAATTCAGTGAGCAACCACATGATCGTTAGGTAAGATGTTCTGGTGTGATGTCTGATATAGGCAATACTTCTCATGTCCCTTTGCTTGCATTTGTGTGAGGCTTAATTTGGTAGACTCAGTGGAAACTGAGCTGCTTCTCGAGTGATCAGGTGGGTTTGCTCCAGAAGCAGCAGTGCTATTGAGGAGTTGGGCAGTAAGGTTAGGGCAGTAAGATTTTCTTGTTTGGCTCTGACAGCATGTATCTCACTATGCCCAAAGTCAACTGTGGCAACTTGCTCAGGGCTACTATACGTTTCAGCTGTATGGAGCCATTAGATTAGGACTTTGGTTAGCAGCGGATTTCCTGAAAAATCCTTATATGTCTATATATGTATGTCTTCTGCAAGACTAGTTTAAACATCAGCTGTACCCAAGTTTTACCTCACCTCCAAGACAGGCCAGTTGGTGAAAGCTTAAAACTCTGCTTATCTCTCTCCAAGGACTTCTGGGTTCTGCTAATATTAAAAGGATGACCGCAAGTGTCTATACCTTTACATTTTGTCTTTATGTTATGTAAACCATATATGCCTAGTGTAACAGGGAAGAATGAACAGACTTGTGATCAAATATTAGAAAGGTAAGCATAGAATCTTAACTACCTCATATACGTAAGTCCGTACTATACAGAATCTGTTTCTCTTCTTGTGGATGATTTCCTCCTTTGTTACCTATAAAATTCTCTACTTTACAATAATATGTAGCAAATGCTAAAATGCTGCCAAGATCAGGTGACAGTATTTTTTATTCCTTTTGCTTTGATGCAGGCAATATCACGCAGGGTAATAGACAATTATTCTTTTAAGGACCTAATCTTAATGTAAAATGAAACAATAAAGAATAAGATTCTATTTCACCATTTCTCGAATGCTCATAGAAAAATGGTACTCAGAGTTTGTAATTTCTGTCTGCATAAAGGCTGTCAATCAATTCTGCTATGCAACACTTAGAGGCAGTCATCAATGTCTTTTAGAGGTACCTAATCTTTTAGAAGTCTTCCTGCAGTATTTACTGATTATAAAAATAATATACAGCTGCATGCCATGCATCACACGGGGGGAAGTGTGTATTTTTTAAAACAGATTTATTCAGCCATTGTGCAATAGTCTCTGCAATGGAAATCACGTTCAATGATGAATCACTTCCTACTGGAACCATCTGTATCTGCATGAAATCACTAAAATTATAAAAAAATTAGTCAAGTTTGAAATTTAAGGCAAGTAAACCTATTAGATACAATACAAAAGATTTATTTGTCTCATTGATTCTCTGTATTTTTCTGACTCAGCAGTACACCAGAAAGAATTAGGCAGGTACAGCTTCTCAAAACTTTAACAGAGTTTATACAGCCAGAGACACAGTAAACACACATTCTGACACACCATATAAAAATAAACCTTTTTTTTCATTAGTGATCCTCGAGTTTGTTAGAAATCATTTCCGTTTGTAGGGGAGAAACGCTTTACACTGCTCCTCTTTCCTTCTCAGTAGGTCTGTACCATATAGTGTGTGGTGTCCTTCAAAATAGGGCAGCCATTCTGCTTCTGTAGGCAGGATCCCAAAGACCATGCTGATGCCACAGGTGGATTGTAGTTCCTCGAGGAGTCTTGGGTCCCAGTGTTTGGCAGGACTTTCTTATTCACAGGTCTCTACTTTTGTTATTAGCATTTTCCCAGAGCCTATTCCCATATGCCCTAGACAGTGCAAATGGCAGTACAGTGTGTTGGCAGCAGCTTTGGCCTGTGGGAGGAATCCTTCCTCTGGTCGTTAGCATTTGTCAGGTGCAAATTCAGAAGAAATCTGCTAACTCCGGCATATCTTTATGTGACTGTCTGACTATGAATCTTACAGGTCATAGACACTCTGTGCTATCTTTTCCTTCCAATACCCAAGAGTGTGTCTGGGGATTTTGGGTGCATTAAGGTACTCCTGAAGAAACCACATTGTGTGTCTTCCCCTTAGCACGTCTTCTGAGGAACAGGCACGTGTGACACATCCCTTTCAGAAAAAAATCCTGTTATCACAGGCGCTAAATCCATGTTTAATCAAAGCAGATCAAGATAAATTATTTATTCTGTGGGAAGATGCTTGCCCTCTCTCCTCTTCCCACCCCTGGACCAGTATGTTCTTTCAGTCTTCTCCCTGTGTCCTTGATTTTGACATTTACCACAGTCATATGGTCAACTTTATACAATTATAACTCAAGGAATGTGACTCACTTTGAAAGGCCAAACATACTTGTCAGTTTTCTCATTCACAATGACCTACACAAGCATGTTTCTGCAACAGTCTTTTAGGAGCAAAACTTTCAGCATTCTCTGTGGTCTAAGAAGCAAGTTAATGCCTGCATATTAATGTGTTTCATCTACTCTTCCCGTGAGAACCTCATGGCCTGCTTTTCCTTCCATCAAGAGACCTTCCTCTCAATGTTTGACGCTGAACTAGGTATATTCTGTAACATCAGCAAATGCTAAGAAGTTCATTTTTATGCCACTAGTACGTGAGAGGGCAAGGGTCTGGCATTAAGGACAGAGAGCTTAGTGAAATATATACAGAAAATACTTTCCCAAAGCCTGAAAGAGCAGACAGAAAACAGTAAACTGCACTGAAACTTGGACAGTTAAGCATAGATAAAATTAGAGAACAAAATATAAAAAGGACATTAAAAAAATGAATAGTTGCATTTTCTCTGTACACAGTTCTCAGCAGTGAAAATAATTAAGTACTTTCTGCTCAAAGTAGGACTTGCTTATAGTTCTAGCAATGAAAATATTCTATATTTTCACACTTTTATCTGTATCCAGAGTAACAAATTTTAGTTTCTTTACAACACAGCTAAATAAGCTTTCCTGTCTTTACAGAATTCTCATGTACATTAACAGAAATGTGATTCTGTCCATGTTTCCATTATTTGATTGAAATTCACATCTGGTATACACTGTTGTTTTCTTCACCTCTGTTTTTTCCAACTTGATCTCTTCCATGCTGTTCACTGGCAGAGAATCATAAAATTAACGAGCAAGATTGGGTTGTCCTTTGAAAAAAGATCTTTCTTTTGATTTCACTCTGCTTTGCTACTACAGCTGTGGAATCTTTTCACCAGTGTTTCTGTTTTAAACATTCACCACAGTTTTGTTACCTTCAAAATCCAGTAACCTTTAGACAATTACAGTTTGATAAATCTAAATCAACTTATCCCCCCAAAGGCATTGCTCCATTTTCTTGCTCATAAAGCCTCATAAGAAACATACTGTAGCACAATTCACAGTATAAAGAAAAAATTCTGTGTGTTTATAACTGTACTATCTAGACAGTTAGAAAATGCAGAGTCCACAGAGTCTCAAAAAAAGTTATATATTTTCTGGTTTAGTTTAAGAGAAAAAAATCCTGACCTTGGCATTAAGCTTGGCTAAAGTTGCAGTTCTAGACCAAACAAATTCCTATCTCTTGTAATAAAAAAAGAGTATTTCAATATTCAGACATCTGTTATGATTCCTGATGCCAGGAGTTGCTCAGAATAATAGCAAGCTCCCTGGGTAAGCCCTACAGAATGCAAAAGTGACTTCAAGGAAGAAATCAGACAATCAACTTGAAGAAATTACGCAAATAAGCTATGATTTGTACTCAAGAAAGATGTTCCTCTTATTACTAAAAACCTCTGTGGTGCAATCATTTTTCCATCAAGTTCTTTCCATCGAGTTTTCAGAAGTAACATTTCCTCCATAAATGTTATTTCTTAAAAAGTTAATAGAATCTGACATTAGGATAAGTTACCTTGATATAAACTTTAAAAAAAAAAAAGGAAATAGGAGGACTTTGAATGAATCTGGACAGTTGAATACATAACAAATGCTAGCAGAAAAGTCACTATCTTCTATAACACCAGGAAATAAAAAAAATCCATTATTGCAAGATTTATTCTTTTTGTACAGCTCAGGATTCACATGTACTAGAAAACAAGTTCTCAGTTTAGGACTTGCAAGAAGATTGAGAGTTATTAAGAACATCTTTTTCTTAATAGATAGATTAATAGATTGAAACTCAGGGCCAAGTATACTTAAGAACAAACCACATAATATTGCGAGGGTAACAGCACTAACATATTTTCCTTGGCCAGACTTTCAGAGATTTATATTTCTATTCTATTCTACTTAAATATTTCTTTTTCACTTTTTCATCGGGAAAAGTTCCACTGGCAATATATTGCTCAATATACTTAACTGCTTTTAAAGAAAACATATTAAAAGTGGTATCTACAAAGAGCAAATCTATCTCGCAAAAATTCTGAACCTCAAAAAAGTGTTTTACAGAAAACCTCTAGAGAGATGCTAACCTGCACTGAAAGCACAAAAGCTCTATTTGCTAACTGACCATTTTTCCTAGTGGTTACAGATTATAACCATGTAAAAGACTACTGTAATGCAAGGGCAGCACCAGGATGCCATTTTTAATAATTTTACCTCCCAGGGGGGCTATGAATAAATCAGGAAAAGTAGATACAATCTTTCTGGGCGCTTTTGTACTCACTACGCCAGTAATTCCTTTGAGAATCAGTGCATGGTGTTTATATTGGATAACTAGATCAAACACACTCAGCAAGGCTGAATCATCTGTCATATCCCATAATTTTGTAAAAAAGTAATAGAACTTTTGTAGAGCCAGTGCTAGAAAAAGCAGAGACCAGGGAGGGGAAGCTGAAGAGGAAACAGCCAAAGAGACGATCTCTTCCTTTTATGGAAAAATCCACTTTTGCCACATTATATAATGCTCATATGATTTGAAGACATGGATGGCATGCTATATGTACCACAGACTAAAGCTTTGGGCTGGTCCTGCTTCTTGTTAAGCAGGTCCCAAAATGCCAAGAAAGGCTGAAACATCAATGAAACAGCAGGTCCGGTGTAATTATTTTTAAATGCTACACATAATATTTGCTGATTTTACCTCACAGTTCTTGCATGTAGTATCAAAAAAATCCAACCAACCAAACAAAAATCCCCCAACCAACCAACTATAAAACCCCCTAACCAAACAAAAAAAAACGCTTAAAATTTCTCCCTGTCTATAGCAAATTAAATATTTAAAATTATTATGTGTAGCCACATTCAGCATTTTCAGCATTTCTTTCTGCTTATTCTCTTACCATGGTTTTCATTACTGAGTATCTTTTGAGCTCAGCAACTGCAATGCAGTTTTTATCATTCTGTGAAAACTTTGCTATGACTGGATATAATGCAGATGAATTTGCTTAAGACATTGTTATTTGAGATCTACTGAACAATCTTGACAGTATTATAAGATGTAGCTAGGATCACTTCCGAAAAATTGTCAATGGAACCAGACATCCATCACTGCTGGCTGGGACCATTGCAGGGTACAATTACAATGTGGTTTCGTATTACTTCAATCCCAACATAAATACAGGTTGCTACTGAAAGAAGTGATTTACATCATCCACGTAACCGTCATCAGCACATTCACAGCACACATGAACGTTTGTTTGGTCACTTGATGAATCAGAACAGGAAGCTGGTCCAGCTGAAAATTAATCTTTTAAACCACTTGCTTATGTTGCTGTTTCCGGCTGGATCAGTTCCCAGGCCTCGCTCACCCACCTCAACACTAAGATCTGCACAAGAAAGGGACTAGGAGTAAGGGCTGAAGGTAGTGAAAAAGCGACAGGAAAGCAGCAATGAAACCAGCACCTCAGAGCACAACGGTCAGAGGTAGCGCTTCTTTATTAGGGTGCTGGCAAACACTTCTTAACTCTGTCCCTTTATAATTATAAAGGGACAAATTATAATCTAACATAGTATAAAATTATAACCTAGCATATTAGATTTTTCCAAAAGGAACTGTGGGAGGAATTCTTGATATAATAGTTCATCTTGAGTACCTAATACATTCAAAATACAATGTGTGCTAGATTTTTAAACTGTTATTTTAATGATATTAATTAATGTGTTCACAAAACAAACAAAAAAATCCCAATTTTACCTGGAGGAGATGTGCACAGAGAAGAGAACTAATACAAAAATACCCTGTGATCCTGTTCTATCAAAGGTCATTGCAATAATAAAATAGTTTGCAACAGTTTCAGATTAATTGCACAGAACTTAATTGGTGATTCGTAAGTGTCAAAAAAACTGTGATTTATATAGTTTATCAGAGGTGCAGCCTATGATATTAACACAGGGAAACTATGAACTTTAAACATAACCATGTAATCTTCAGGTAGCAAATTGCAAAAAAACCAAGGACAACATTCTTAACTGGAAAATACTTCAATCCTCTGAACAAATGCCAAGTAGCCCAAATATGATTGCATTTCTAAAGCCAAAGTTAAAATCATGTTTATTGGCTTCCTGTCTTCTGAGCCTCTGCGGATGAGCATTTTCAGATTTTCCCCTGATGCTCATTGAACTACGAAAAAGCCCTTGTTACAGATACATTAAATTAGTTGAACTCTTGTTTATGTCCATTTCCTACAGAAAACTTACTGATTCAAGTTAGTTCAGTTAAAAAATAATTAAAACAGATGAAGCATATTTTTGTTAGGTCTTTGAACAGCTCTGCTGCTTTGGTTTACCCTACCACAACATTTTATATATGTGGGCAACCCAAAGGGATCTGTTTGTAAAGGCTGCCTCCTTCTCAACACACAAGAACAAAGAGGGTGAATTTTGTAGCTGGAAGATGCAAGATTGCTGCAGTTCAAGCTAAGGAATCGTGGCTCGATCATTTGAAGGGACAGGCACAAAGAGGAAATTGAAATACATATGCAAGCACTAGATTATGCAAAGTTGTATAAGTGAATTGGCAGAAAAGGTAAATATTTTTATAGGCAAACTATAGAGGTTGTAATTTTCAGGAGGCAGTCTCTTGTATAGGATGTCCACTGACATTCCAGCTAGGGAAATCTATTTTTAAGTGTTCTCCCATACATGGAAAATCCACTGTTCATAGAATTAAGAAATAGTCTCAACTGCAGAATTTTGGATGTTGGCACCAAAGTTCTTGGGTACTCTGGGCACCTCTTGGGTGCCACCTTGGGCCACCTCTCAGGTGCCACCTTGGGCTACCTCTCTTCGGCACCTTTGCATCCTCTTGAACAGAACTTTGCAAAGACAGAACGACGAGTTCAGTAACAGGAAATTTTATCAGAATCTATGCTAATAAATTTATTGAGTAGAACAGGTTGATACATCAAAATGAGGAAAATCCCTCAAAACTGTGTAGAGTGGAAACTTGTATAGATGACATGACAATCCTCTCATATCATTTCATAGTCATATTAGTGGAAGAGGCAAATTCAGTAATTTTTATTTTGCTCATACATCTTGACAAAGAGACAAGTGATGTAAATATTCATCATTTTTTAAATATTCCATAAAGATCCTCACATGAGCCTTCTTCAGCAGTTTTCTTCATGGAAACAGATCAGTCTGGCTGTAACCTGACTCCATCCCAGCTGGGAAAAATCATCTTCTCTTAATTTGGCTATTAATGAAGTGTGGCTTAAGCACAGGATTGCTAAAATAGCATCTTGTGTGCTTAAAGCATGTTACTACTTTTTAAAAGTAAAAAAAAAATAAAACCCAACAGATGTTTTAAAAATTGACATTATACATATTTAGAGTTCTGTATAGAAGAATGATTATATTCTAATGTCTCCTGTTCCCAGGAGACATGCTCTGTAGTTTAAATAACCTATCAGCACCATGAAACGGGTTTGTTTTTTTTCCTTAGTCCTCAAATCAGGTTTTTGCTGTGTGTTTTTTTTTCTCATATTTTACATATATGGAGATTAAAGAGGTTCAACAAGGAAAAGTGCAGGATCCTGCACCTGGGGAAGAAGAATGTCAGGCTCCAATACAGGTTAGGGGTGGACCTGCTGGAGACAAGCTCTGAAGAAAAGGATCTGGGGGTCCTGGTGGACAACAAAATGACAATGAGCAAACAGTGTGCTCTTGTGGCCAGGAGGGCCAACGGAATCCTGGGCTGCATAGGGAAGAGTGTGGCCAGCAGGTCAAGGGAGGTCATTCTGCCCCTCTACTCTGCACTGGTGAGGCCACAACTGGAATGTCCAGTTCTGGGCTCCCCCGTTCAAGAGGGACAGGGAACTACTGGAAAGAGTCCAGCGTAGGGCTACAAAGATGATTCAAGGACTGGAGCATCTCCCTTATGAGGAGAGGCTGAAAGAGCTGGGACTCTTTAGTCTGGAGAAGAGAAGGCTGAGGGGAGACCTTATTAATGCCTACAAGTATCTCAAGGGCTGGCTGAGGGAGGAGGGAACCAGACTCTTTTCAGT